>NC_070585.1:34170900-34175900 GCF_027409825.1 Scomber japonicus | reverse complement strand
AGTACATCAAGTTTTTACCATCAAACTTCACGTAGCGCTTCTGGAAAACATAGTTCCTGAAGAGAAAGAGTCACATGATCACACCAGCAATAAACAAGCTATCTGATTGGTCATTCAACAGATCAGAGGTTTATCAGACTGAGGAGGAAGAGGAAGGAAAACAAAGAGGAAGAAACGACAAACACACCGAGTGGAGTGTAAAGAGTCAGAGGACGAAGAACAAGAGGAGGAAGAGGAGGAGGAGGAGGAGAAGAGGAAGGTGACGAGGCAGCTCATCAGGATTGAGGAGACGCAAGGAGGAGCAGAGAGGAGGAGATGCAGCAGAATAGTCAGCGCTGACCTTTGACCCCTGAAACACACACATGGACACACATGAACTCTGATTGGTTCAGACTGAAAGAACACGAGAACAAAGGAGACGAGAAAAACTCACTGAGAGCAAAGAATCTCAGGAATGTGCTCAAGGTTGCTCTCCCTGGTCTAACCAGCTGTGTAAATCAAACGTACCCCTATGGTTTAGATCTCCCTGGTCTAACCAGCTGAGTAAATCAAACACACCCCTGAGGTTTAGCTCTCCCTGGTCTAACCAGCTGAGTAAATCAAACACACCCCTATGGTTTAGTTCTCCCTGGTCTAACCAGCTTAGTGAATCAAACGCACCCCTATGGTTTAGCTCTCCCTGGTCTAACCAGCTTAGTGAATCAAACGCACCCCTATGGTTTAGTTCTCCCTGGTCTAACCAGCTTAGTGAATCAAACGCACCCCTATGGTTTAGTTCTCCCTGGTCTAACCAGCTGAGTAAATCAAACTCACCTCTATGGTTTAGCTCTCCCTGGTCTAACCAGCTTAGTAAATCAAACGCACCCCTATGGTTTAGCTGTCCCTGGTCTAACCAGCTGAGTAAATCAAACGCACCCCTGCGGTGACAGCTTGTCCAGCCAGCCGCTGATGATGGGCGGGGCTCTCTCGGTCAGGGAGGTGTAGCTGGCGTAGGGGGAGATGATCAGGTCCTCGTCAGTTTCTGAAGGGAAGGTGTGGGGGGGCAAGGTGAGGCTGCGCAGGGGGGGTGGAGCTTCACCGACGGTGCTATAACCCTGAGAGTCTCCGGAGTGAAGAGCCTGAGACAAACGCCTCGTCCAGGAAAACTTGTGACTCCTGAAAAGACAAAAATAACTTTGATATTCACAAACACAGATTTTATACATTAATAACCAACATTAGCTTTTAACCCTTTAGTTCCTGCTCTGGAACTTTTAACCGTGTCACATGATCTTATGTGACAGAACTGGCTTCATGTTCTTCTCTTATTCTTTGACTCGTGTAAACTCTGCAACCAAACTTCTACGTCGTCTTACCCATGATCCTCTAGGTGTCTCTCGTCCTCCCGCTTTGTTCCTTCCAGTCGGTTTCTTTCACTCTGGACAAACATGAAGGATAAATATGAACATGAGGAAGTTCTTGTGAACACACAGATGATGATGTAATAACTCGCTGCCGTCTCACCTCACAGATCTGAGGAGGCCTTCTGGATTGGAAAACAGTTTCACAGTAAGGGCTGATCTCCTCCTCGGGGTCGTCTGTGGAAGCTGTGAGCAGAACAAGCTGAGATATTAACCATCATCCAAACCCTGAACTCAGATATTAAACCTCAGATTTTAGAGAGTCTGATGATGATGATGTCAGTTAGTAGCGTTGGATCATGTCTTCATCGTTAAACAGTCAGCAGGATTCCTTCAGTGTTCAGGAGGTTTTTACCACAAGCTGCTAAAAATACTGATGTTTCAACTGTTTGATTAAAATGACTGATTTCTAAGAGTTTGAACATTTGGAATGATGCCAGTACACAACTAAACTAAACTAGTCATTTTGAGCCTTTAACGTAGAGCACCAACTACAGATTAGTCTTTATAATGTTTTTAACAATTGTGAAAAATGCCTTTTATAAGTTAAAACCACTCAAGATAATGTATTTAAATTGCTCCTTTGATTCAACCAGCAGTCCAAATCCAAAAATATTCACTTAATTCTCCTATATGATAAAAAAGCATGAACTCCTGACATTTAAAAAGCTAGAACCAGTGAATATTTGTTATATTTGAAGTGAAGTATAACTATAACAATTATCCAATTATCAAAAGAATTGCAGATACATTTTCTACCAATCAACCGATCAACCAATCAATCAGCTGTGTTAATATGAGCGTTAGTAGTCAGAGTCACAGCTGGACTCACCTCTGGCTGAACCTGAAGAGTTGTTACTTAAAGTGCTGCCACTGAAAACACACAAACACACAAGAAACAATCAACAATGTCCAGAAATCAGTTTAGTCTGTAATATGAGTCACGATCCGAAACCACAGCTTGGACCCGGAAAAGAGAAGAAATGGGATTTATAAAAAGATTCTATCTGTCTGACTGACTGGTCTGTTTTTGGTTTTCAACAAGAACATTAATTGACAAATGGACAATTAATCAAAAGTCACTTGTTACAAACCAACAGTGTGACTGGAATCAGATAAATATGGTTCACAGCTGAGATCTACAGTGTGTTTGGTCCCATTAATGGATGGATGGAATAAACGAGGAGAGGGGGAAAGACAGATATATAAAGATAGACGTACAGTTCCAGTCAAAGTTTGGACACACTTTGTCATTCAAGAGAAAAGGAAACTGTGTCCAAACTTAGAGAGAGATTAAGAGAGAGATATACAGACGGAGAGATTATAGATGTGGAGAGAGTCGGTAGGTTTTATTCAGGCTGACAGGATGAATGAAAACTTTATCCAGAACATCTAAAAAGCAAACTGGGCCCTGATCTGGTACCTGTTCCTCTCCAGGTTCCTGTGAGGAGTTTGTCTTGGAGGAGTGGGAGGAGCTGACTGCTGGCTGCAGTAACTCCTCCCTCCACTGGGGGCAGTAGACCCAGGCAAAGTGCCCCAGTAGATCTCATTAGAGACCATCTCCATCCCACCTCCCCTGGGTGAACCCAACGGAGAGGAACCAGAGAGCCTCCCGTTGTCAAGACTACCGGGAGAGGAAGTCAATGAAGACACAGGAGGTGTCTGGTTCTGGTCTGTCCGTATGGGTGAAGAAGGAGAGGAAGAGGGTGGGGAACCCTGGAATGTGGCGGGAGAGACTCCGCGGTTCAGCCTCGGGGGAACGGGAGGCAGCAACCCACCAGAGTCCGTTAGAGACAAGCTGCGACTCGCCCGCAGCTTGTCCTGGTTCGCTCTGCGGTTGGCCGGCTTCTGGTTGAGGTCAGAGGTCAACCTGTTGGCAGGTGCCAGCGTGTCTCCTGAGCTTAGACCCTCTATAGCAGTTAAACAGATTCCAGAAACAGACTCCTGGGAGAGCCTCCTGGGCAGCGGCGGTGCAGGGTCGGGGGTGGGGCAGAAGTGGACCGGTGTGGTCCGGCGGCGGTTGAAGACGGTTCTGGGTTTGGGAACCGGCTTCATCACAGTTCTCTTAGACTCAGCGTTGGTCAGCATGGCGGCGAGGTTCGGCGCCGAGCTGTTCCTTAACGCCTCGAAGTGTTCGGGTCCTGGTACGGCGCTGTGACCTCGCTCCGTCACCGACTGACAGCGGTCACGTGGGAGGTCTGCTTTCTGATTGGCTCTTTGAGCTTCTGTCCTCTGAATGTAACTGACCAATCGTAGGATTCTCTTCCTGTGTCCGGTGGCGGTTATTCCCAGGCTGACCAAGGCGTCATGATCCAGGTGTGTGAAGTCTCTAGCCAATAGGAGACCGGCTCTACGGAAGGAGTCCAGGTACCTGCAGTGAGAACAGAGAGGAACAGCTGTGATGATGTTTCTACTTTAAACTAAACAGTGAACATCTGGAGCCTGTTTCAGGAAGCAGGTTTAACTAACTCTGAGTTAAAACCTTAACTCTAGATTGACCAACTCTGAGCTGTCAAACTCAGAGTTTTTAGTTTCAGAACAGCTGATAACATTTAATTCAATCAACTCTGAGTGAAGCTCATTCATGAGGAGATACCAAGCCCTCATCAATGGAGCACAGATAACATGAGTCACCATGGCAACAGGAGAAACAAAGGGCTCAGTCCTCCTACTTCTCCCCAAAGGAGTTAGAAATATGAATGAATACATGCAGATGATGAGTTTATATTTAAGGAAACAAGCAATACAGTAGCAGCAGCAAAAGAACAGGAGCGGATTACTGACAGTCAACATGTGAGTATTAATGAAAAGAAAGAGAAACGTTTTGTCTCTAAACATCAGGACAGCTGATAGTTTCAATCTGAGGCCGATCGCATGTTTATCCCACAACCAATCAGAGCCATCAGAGTGTCAACACAATATAACCACGACATGTAAAAGCATCTACCTCATAACTGCCAATCACATAGTTCAGCAAAAATCAAAGATTAGAGAAAAACACATTAGTGTATCAGAACTTTGTTTTTCTTCTTTCCTCTCCCGTTAATCATCACCATTTATCTGCTGACCCTCTGAAACAACCACACATGCATCCTGGCACTGATCTGTGATGCTCACTGAAATAAAATCCCACAGAAGTAAAAGTGCTGACCTCTCCAGATGGATGGCTGCCAGCAGCGTCTCAGTCGGCGTGCTTCCATCCAGCGAGGCCATGACGACCAACATGAGCTCTGGATCGGGCTTCGTCTCCTCCACATCCAGGAAGCAGCGAGGCCATCCCTGACCTACAGCTGGGAGCCACAGCCGCTGTCCATCTGCAGGAGACCAACAAAATACAAAGGTATAAAATAACAAGTATATCACAGCTTCAGACTGGAATATCTCAACAATGACTGCTTGGATCTGGTCACATTCATGTTCCCCAGAAGATAAACTGTAATAACTCTGATCCTATACTGAAGACGTTCCCATCAGCCATCATTTAAACATGAAGTCTGCTGAAGATGTTTCTCTTTTAGGAGACAAAAACAAAAGGTTGGACTTCCCTTCATCAGATGAACACAAACATCATTTCAAAATAAAAGCAGACATGTTCAATAA
>NC_070585.1:34158400-34165900 GCF_027409825.1 Scomber japonicus | reverse complement strand
GAGACGCAGCGAGAAGAAGAGGAGGAGGAAAACTGGAGCTGGAAGAAGATCAGAAAGAAAAGAGGAAAGAAAAATTAGAGCGGGAAGAAAAGATGGAAGAAAATATGGAAGTGGAAGTCTGGAAGTACAGCAGCTGTGTTTGTGCTCACACAGCAGTTCATTCACCTCAACATACAAACACATGCAGGTCTAATGAGAGCGCTGAGTGAGCTACATGCTAACACCAATATGCTAATGACACGTTGATGTTCATTAACAGTAAAAACATTATTATGGATCCAGCTGTTGTCACTACCAACACATGGCCTACTCTGCCTCTGATTGGCTGACCCAGATAGTCTTACCCTAAATCTAACCAATCCACCCTCAAAACTTTCATATTCAACAACAGCAGCAACCAACATCTGCGTTTTAGAAACTGCAACCATCAAAAATGACCAAAACCAACTAAAACTAAACCACAATCTGATCATCAATACAGGTGTCATTTCTTGATTCTTGACTGATTGGATTGTTGCTGCTCACATCGTCCATAACAGCTGATCAGCTGATACTTAAACTCAGAAAAGACTCAAAGTCATCTATCATCAGTGTTGTTCTTCTCCATCGTCCTCTAACCTGAACCACATGACGACAAAGCACTTATTTTAACCAAAGAGCCTCCAGGCCTGAACGATAGTCATGTGTGTCTGATTAGTTCTTATCAGTAAAAGTTCAATTTCCTCGTTTAAAAAAAAATCAGAATCTATGAAAACCACGATTGGCTCCAAACTGGTGGTGATGTCCCAACCTTTGCTCAGAGCTGTCTCACCTTTAACTGTGACTGATGATACTAACCTGTACACAGTGGACTGACTGATGATACTAACCTGTACACAGTGGACTGACTGATGATACTAACCTGTACACAGTGGACTGACTGACTGATGATACTAACCTGTACACAGTGGACTGATGATACTAACCTGTACACAGTGGACTGACTGATGACACTAACCTGTACACAGTGGACTGACTGATGATACTAACCTGTACACAGTGGACTGATGATACTAACCTGTACACAGTGGACTGACTGACTGATGATACTAACCTGTACACAGTGGACTGACTGATGATACTAACCTGTACATAGTGGACTGACTGATGATACTAACCTGTACACAGTGGACTGACTGATGATACTAACCTGTACACAGTGGACTGACTGATGACACTAACCTGTACACAGTGGACTGACTGATGATACTAACCTGTACACAGTGGACTGATGATACTAACCTGTACACAGTGGACTGACTGATGACACTAACCTGTACACAGTGGACTGACTGATGATACTAACCTGTACACAGTGGACTGACTGATGATACTAACCTGTACACAGTGGACTGACTGATGATACTAACCTGTACACAGTGGACTGACTGACTGATGATACTAACCTGTACACAGTGGACTGACTGATGATACTAACCTGTACATAGTGGACTGACTGATGATACTAACCTGTACACAGTGGACTGACTGATGATACTAACCTGTACACAGTGGACTGACTGATGATACTAACCTGTACACAGTGGACTGACTGACTGATACTAACCTGTACACAGTGGACTGACTGACTCCATTCCAGCATTATGTAGTGAGAACAGTCAGATATGAGACTGATATCTGACTTTTAATAGATTAGATAAATAGATTAATAATAGATTATTATAATGGATGACGCCTGTTGTCTCTTCCTCCTATTCCTATTATTCCTCCTCTTCCACCTACTCCTCCTCTTCCTACTCTGCTTTCTACTCTTCCTCCTCCTCTTATCTCTCTGCTGTAATCAGCGCTGAAGATCTGCAGCAGAACAAAACACAGGATACAGCTGTCCTTCAAACTGCTGCTGAGGAAACACACACACACACACACACAGACACAGACACAGACACAGACACACACACACACACACACACAGACACACACACACACACAGGCACACACAGACAGAAACACACACACAGGCACACACACACACACACACCAAACGTCTTGAGGACTTCCTTCTGCACATCTCGAGTTAAAGGCTCATTCTGACTGATGAAGGTGATGAAGATGATGAAGGTGATGAAGATGAAGGTGATGAAGATGATGAAGGTGGTGTTTCAGCTCCTCCTCTTCCTCAGATCTTCATCTGTTTGCACTTTGTTATAAAACAGCTGAACTTTGTTCCTCTTTGTGGACGCTCCCTGTTTGTTTCCTCTGCCCTTCCCTCCTCTCCCCAAACACCACACACACCCTTCCTCCTCTCATCCCTCCATCCTGCCCTCGTCATCATCATAATCATCATCATCATCGTCATCATCGTCATCATCTCTGCTCTTCTTTCCATCCTCTCATCTTCCCGTCTTTCTCTCTGTTTAAACACTCTGACATCATCTCAGTGTGTTTGAAGCTGTGAGAATCTGAGTTTCAGTTCAGCTTCCTCTGAACAGACCACGAGAAACAGGAACAACTTCATATTGAAACTTCACCAGTTGGGTTGAGCATGGCTCAGCGAGTAGAGCACCCCCCCCCCCCCGCCCCGTGTGTAGAGGCTACAGTCCTCGCTGCAGACGACCCCGGTTTGAATCCCGCACCGAATGGTCCTATCCTGCATGTCATTCCCCCCTCTCTGCCTCCAGTTTCCTACTAATCTATACAATAAAGGCAAAAAGCCCCAAAAAATATACTTTAAAAAAAGAAACTTCACCAGTTACTAGCAGTCAATAACAAGCAACAAATCTGTTTGGGTAAATAATTAAAATACATCTGTCTCTGAGCTTCCTGATTAACTGTCTGGTTGATAAAATCAGGATCAATGTTTCTAAAAGTCCAACAAGATGTTTTTAAATGTGTCAAAGATTCAGTTTACTGACAGAGACGAAAGAAAGCAGAAAATATTACGATATGATAAGAAACAGTAAGATAACGATATGATATGAAAGATACATCACAATACGCTACGATATACTTTATTATCTGCTCGGAGAAATTTGTCTTGGACTCAAACTGATAAATTAATGACCTCCGACACAAAACACAAACACATAGAACATCCACAGATTGCACATCTGAGTGGAAAGATAAAAAGATAAAGAGCAGGTATGAAGGTCGGCACAAACGTTTCATTAAGAAGCTGAAACAGAAGTTAAATGAGTTGGTGATTAATTTAGTAATCTATGAATCACCGTAGCTCAGAGGGGAACGTTAACCCAATGATCAGATCTGAACAGTTAATTTAATGTGTTTATAAATCAGCCTCTGATCAAACTGCCATCAGCTGTGTGTCAGTGTGCATGGAAACTATAACATAAATAATTCATCAAGCCTTTTATAAATATAATATCAGTTATTGTGTGTCAATGTCTTCATGAGCAGCTCTCTTTAATCACTTCTTACATTAAACTAAAAACAGCTGATTGATGTTAAACTCACTTCCTCTCTGAATCACACACAGAGGAACGTGATTGGCTGACAGACCTGTCAATCAAAGCCAGACAACATGACTGTAAGTGTGTCTGAAGAAAAGAAAAGAGGAAGGAGAGAGGGAGGAGAGGAAGAAGAGTAGATAAGAGGAGAGGAAGAAGAGTAGAGAAGAAGAGAGGGAGGAGAGTAGAGAAGAAGAGAGGGACGAGAGGGAGAAGAGTAGATAAGAGGAGAGGAAGGAGAGAGGAAGAAGAGAGGAAGAAGAGTAGAAAAGAAGAGAGGGAGAAGAGTAGAGAAGAAGAGAGGGAGGAGAGTAGAAAAAAAGAGAGGGAGGAGAGGAAGAGGAATGACAAATGAAAGAGAGAGAGGAGAGAGAGAGAGAGAGAGAGAGATGGTGGGCGAGCGAGCAGTAGAATAACAGTGAGGCTCTATTGTGACACACAGAAGGTTCATTGTTCCAGAGCTGTGACTGGAACCACATACTGGGACATACTGGGACATACTGGGACATACTGGGACATACTGGGACATACTGGGACATACTGGGACATGCTGGGACATACTGGGACATACTGGGGCACACTGGGGCACGCTGGGACATACTGGGACATACTGGGGCACACTGGGGCACACTGGGACACACTGGGACACACTGGGACATACTGGGACATACTGAGACACACTGGGACACGCTGAGACACACTGGGACATACTGGGACATGCTGGGACACACTGGGGCACGCTGAGACATACTGGGACACACTGGGACATACTGGGACATACTGGGACACACTGGGACATACTGGGACACACTGGGACATACTGGGACATACTGGGACATACTGAGACACACTGGGACATACTGGGACATACTGGGGCACGCTGAGACACACTGGGACACACTGGGACATACTGGGACACACTGGGACACACTGGGGCACGCTGAGACATACTGGGACACACTGGGACACACTGGGGCACGCTGAGACATACTGGGACATACTGGGACACACTGGGACATACTGGGACATACTGGGACACACTGGGGCACGCTGAGACATACTGGGACACACTGGGACACACTGGGACATACTGGGACACACTGGGGCACGCTGAGACATACTGGGACACACTGGGACACACTGGGACATACTGGGACATACTGGGACACACTGAGAAAGACTGGGACACACTGGGACATACTGGGACACACTGGGGCACGCTGAGACATACTGAGACATACTGGGACACACTGGGACATACTGGGACACACTGAGAAAGACTGGGACACACTGGGACATACTGGGACACACTGAGAAAGACTGGGACACACTGGGACATACTGGGACACACTGGGGCACACTGAGACATACTGGGACACGCTGAGAAAGACTGGGACACACTGAGAAAGACTGGGACACACTGGGACACACTGAGAAAGACTGGGACACACTGAGAAAGACTGGGACACACTGGGACACACTGAGAAAGACTGGGACACACTGGGGCATGCTGAGACATACTGGGACACACTGGGACACACTGAGACACACTGGGGCACACTGGGGCACACTGGGACACACTGGGACACACTGGGACATACTGGGACATACTGAGACACACTGGGACACACTGGGACATACTGGGACACGCTGAGACACACTGGGACATACTGGGACATGCTGGGACACACTGGGGCACGCTGAGACATACTGGGACACACTGGGACATACTGGGACATACTGGGACACACTGGGACATACTGGGACATACTGGGGCACGCTGAGACACACTGGGACACACTGGGACATACTGGGACACACTGGGACACACTGGGGCACGCTGAGACATACTGGGACACACTGGGACACACTGGGGCACGCTGAGACATACTGGGACATACTGGGACACACTGGGACATACTGGGACATACTGGGACACACTGGGGCACGCTGAGACATACTGGGACACACTGGGACACACTGGGACATACTGGGACACACTGGGGCACGCTGAGACATACTGGGACACACTGGGACATACTGGGACATACTGGGACACACTGAGAAAGACTGGGACACACTGGGACATACTGGGACACACTGGGGCACGCTGAGACATACTGAGACATACTGGGACACACTGGGACATACTGGGACACACTGAGAAAGACTGGGACACACTGGGACATACTGGGACACACTGAGAAAGACTGGGACACACTGGGACATACTGGGACACACTGGGGCACACTGAGACATACTGGGACACACTGGGACACGCTGAGAAAGACTGGGACACACTGAGAAAGACTGGGACACACTGGGACACACTGAGAAAGACTGGGACACACTGGGGCATGCTGAGACATACTGGGACACACTGGGACACACTGAGACATACTGGGAACACTGAGACATACTGAGAAAGACTGGGACACACTGGGACATGTGTGAACAGAGGAAACAGAGATTCTCAGATTTAAATAAAAAATCTGAAGGAGAGACGCTAACTACAACTCCCAGAATGCACCTGGGCTGCTTTAGGTGTGCAGCAGAGTGTGTGTGTTTTTCTATCTTGGTGGGGACCGCAACCTGACATATTACCAACCCTGTGGGGACCGACTCCTGGTTTCCATGGCAACGAGCATTGGAATCAATAGCAAACAGCCTCCTGATAGGCCTGGTCCCCACAAGGTTGGTTTTCCTGACTGTGTGTGAACCCCAGAGGTCACACACGGTACTGCAGTGTGGGGACCTTTTCCTCACAAAGTATGTAAGTGTGTATATTAGCATGTTAGCTTCGTATTAGCATATTAGCTTAGCGATTAGCTCCCTGGGTTCCAATCCAACATTTGTTCAAATACTGAATATGAGTTGTACTGTGGCTAACAGTGATGTCAACTGTATGCTAATATATGTTAGCATTACGGGTCCCAACGAGGGGGGCAACATTCAGGTTCCAGATTTATGTGAGTTTTTGATATTTCAAGTCATTTTTTGTTCAAACAGAATTATGATGAATTTAGGAGTTAAAATTACGTCTGTAGACCCTTTAGACCCCAGTCAGGGTCCCCACCAGGTAGTAAAAACAGGTGTGTGTGTGTGTGAGTGTGTGTGTGTACAGTGCATCTTGTATTCTCACTCCTTCACATGTTGTTATGTTACAGCTTAATTCCTAAATGGATTAAATTCTTTGTTTTTCTACACATGATATCTCATAATGACAAAGAGAAAAAGGTTTTATAGAAAATTCATTAAAAATAAAAACCTGTAATATCTCGTGTTCATCAGTGCCTTCCTTTACTCACTACTTATTGAGGCTCCTACAGGCTTCACACCTGGATTTGGAGGGTTTCTCTCATCCCTGAACCCAGGTCAGGTCTGGGCTCAGGTCTGGGCTCAGGTCTGGGCTCAGGTCTGGAGCTCTGTCAGACTGACTATCAGGTTCTTGGTCTCTTCTCTGACCGAGGCTCTTCTCCTCTGATGGATCAGCTCTAGAAGAGTCCTGCTGCTTCCAAACTTCTTCCATTCACCAATGATGGAGACCACTGAGCTCTTCTAATGTTCTAATGATGGAGACCACTGAGCTCTTCTAATGTTCTAATGATGGAGACCACTGAGCTCTTCTAATGTTCTAATGATGGAGACCACTGAGCTCTTCTAATGTTCTAATGATGGAGACCACTGAGCTCTTCTAATGTTCTAATGATGGAGACCACTGAGCTCTTCTAATGTTCTAATGATGGAGACCACTGAGCTCTTCCTCAGATCTGCTCCTCCATACGATCCGGTCTCTGAGGTCTACAGGTGATTAAACGATGACTTCCTGGTTTCTGCTCTGATCTTACAGACAGCTGAGCCTTTACTCATCAGTCCAATCAGCTGAATCTACTACAGCTGATCGACTTATAGAAACATCTCAAGGATCAAACAGGAAGCACCTGAGCTCAGTTCAGACCTTTCACAATAAAGGTAGAGAACACTGATGAACATGAGATATTTCAGTTCTTTATTTTTAATACATTTGCAAACATTT
>NC_070585.1:34140900-34155900 GCF_027409825.1 Scomber japonicus | reverse complement strand
CTAGTCCTGGTTTAGTCCTGGTCCTGGTTTAGTCCTGGTCCTGGTCCTGGTTTAGTCCTGGTCCTGGTTTAGTCCTGGTCCTGGTTTAGTCCTGGTTTAGTGTGGTCCGGTCTGTGGGAACCAGTCGCAGGTCTCAGAGACTCCGCTCTGCTGCTGAAAGCTGAAATTCAAGTTACTCAAAATAACTCTGCTGCAGCTTCCGGTTAGCTTTTCACAATAAAACCCTTAAACCAAAACACAGCATGAACTGCTTCCGGTAACCCAAATAAAATCGTGTGTTTGTTAAAGAAAGAAAGAAAGAAAGAAAGAAAGAAAGAAAGAAAGAAAGAAAGAGAGAACATTTGTCTGTCTCTCTGAGCTCATTCATATTTTTTTATATCTCAAAAAAGCTTCAGATGTTTTTTTCCAGTAAATAAATAATTAATATTATTTCTGTTTAAGTTTCATGTTTAGATGAGCTGACGTTGTGTTTTTAGGTATTATGGTCTGGATGTACTTTAACTGTTGGATGTTAATATTAATATCTTTACTGCAGTGTGAATGCAAACACTGAGGAGGAGGAGGAGGAGGAGGAGGAGGAGGAGGAGCGGTATCCATGGTAACAGCTGATCACAATAAATAATATAAAAAAAGTTTCATCTTGGAAAAAAAGAGAAATTTCCTAAAACAGCTGTTGATGTAGTTTTTAGTGAGAGGAAGAGGAGGAGGAACGAAGGCGGATGAATCCACATGTGTGATGATGTTTGGTGATGTTCAGCAGCAGTGTGTTTGTGGGACTATGTTCTGCGGCGGATGAATCCATGTCTGATGATGATGGTGATGTTCAGCAGCAGTGTGTTGGTGGGACTATGTTCTGTGGCGGATGAATCTTCATGTGTGATGATGATGGTGATGTTCAGCAGCAGACAGCAGTGTGTTTGTGGGACTATGTTCTGCGGCGGATGAATCCACATGTGTGATGATGATGGTGATGTTCAGCAGCAGGAGGAAGCAGTGTGTTTGTGGGACTATGTTCTGCGGCGGATGAATCCACATGTGTGATGATGTTTGGTGATGTTCAGCAGCAGACAGCAGTGTGTTTGTTGGGACTATGTTCTGCGGCGGATGAATCTTCATGTCTGATGATGATGGTGATGTTCAGCAGCAGTGTGTTTGTGGGACTATGTTCTGCGGCGGATGAATCCATGTCTGATGATGATGGTGATGTTCAGCAGCAGACAGCAGTGTGTTTGTGGGACTATGTTCTGCGGCGGATGAATCTTCATGTGTGATGATGATGGTGATGTTCAGCAGCAGACAGCAGCTTGCTCCTGCAGTAGTAAGGAAGTGAACAGCTTGTCCTCTTCCTCCTCGCTGCCCAAACAACAATCAGAGCCGTGCAGACAGGAAACAGGAAGCGCCTGACACAATACTCTGCTGAGAGGAGCCGGAGCACAGCTGCATTTTTAGGATGCAGTCGCACATAAAGTTTTCCTTATCAGAGCAGGACAAACAAGCTCAGGAACTCAACGTGCTCCGAGAGTCTTCACCAAGCAGCAAACACTTATTAATATTCTGCTTCTCTTCACGTTATAATTTATACATCAAACATCAGAAAGATATTCAATCATTTTCACACAAATCACAAAAAAAGCTTATTTGAGAATCATGAAATATGAATAAACACCCTCTCTATGTTTAAGAGGCTTCAAACGTTCCTTTGTGATAAAGCTTCTAGTTGGGGTTCCAGCTCCTAGTTTATGCTGCTATAGGCTTAGACTGCCGGGGGACTCCCATGATGCACTGGGCTCCTCTCTCCTCCTCCCTCTCTCTCTCTATCCATCCATCCATCTATCCTCTCTCCTCCTCCCTCTCTCTCTCTATCCATCCATCTATCCTCTCTCCTCCTCCCTCTCTCTCTCTATCCATCCATCTATCCTCTCTCCTCCTCCCTCTCTCTCTCTATCCATCCATCTATCCTCTCTCCTCCTCCCTCTCTCTCTCTATCCATCCATCCATCTATCCTCTCTCCTCCTCCCTCTCTCTCTCTATCCATCCATCTATCCTCTCTCCTCCTCCCTCTCTCTCTCTATCCATCCATCTATCCTCTCTCCTCCTCCCTCTCTCTCTCTATCCATCCATCTATCCTCTCTCCTCCTCCCTCTCTCTCTCTCTATCCATCCATCTATCCTCTCTCCTCCTCCCTCTCTCTCTCTATCCATCCATCTATCCTCTCTCCTCCTCCCTCTCTCTCTCTATCCATCCATCTATCCTCTCTCCTCCTCCCTCTCTCTCTCTATCCATCCATCTATCCTCTCTCCTCCTCCCTCTCTCTCTCTATCCATCCATCTATCCTCTCTCCTCCTCCCTCTCTCTCTCTATCCATCCATCTATCCTCTCTCCTCCTCCCTCTCTCTCTCTATCCATCCATCTATCCTCTCTCCTCCTCCCTCTCTCTCTCTATCCATCCATCTATCATCTCTCCTCCTCCCTCTCTCTCTCTATCCATCCATCTATCCTCTCTCCTCCTCCCTCTCTCTCTCTATCCATCCATCTATCCTCTCTCCTCCTCCCTCTCTCTCTCTATCCATCCATCTATCATCTCTCCTCCTCCCTCTCTCTCTCTATCCATCCATCTATCCTCTCTCCTCCTCCTCTCTCTCTCTATCCATCCATCTATCCTCTCTCTCCTCCTCCCTCTCTCTCTCTATCCATCCATCTATCCTCTCTCCTCCTCCCTCTCTCTCTCTATCCATCCATCTATCCTCTCTCCTCCTCCCTCTCTCTCTCTCTATCCATCCATCTAAACTTCTTCCCCGGAGTTGTCTGTGCTTTCTGGTCTCACAGGTAATCTGGGCCTGGAGACGTCCGGATGACAGATTCCAGTCCTGGACCTTCAATGTGCTTCTCTCTCCTCTCCTTCCTCTCTCTCCTCTCCTTCCTCTCTCTCCTCTCCTTCCTCTCTCCTCCTCTCCTTCCTCTCTCTCCTCTCCTTCCTCTCTCTCCTTCCTCTCTCTCCTCTCCTTCCTCTCTCTCCTCTCCTTCCTCTCTCTCCTCTCCTTCCTCTCCTTCCTCTCTCTCCTCTCCTTCCTCTCTCTCCTCTCTCTCCTCTCCTTCCTCTCCTCTCCTCCCTCTCTATCCTTCCTCTCTCTCCTCTCCTTCCTCTCTCTCCTCTCTCTCCTCTCTACTCCAACCGGTCGAGGCAGATGTTCTCTCACTCTGAGTCTGGTTCTGAGGGTTCTTCCTGTTAAAAGATGTTCTCCCACTCTGAGTCTGGTTCTGAGGGTTCTTCCTGTTAAAAGATGTTCTCCCACTCTGAGTCTGGTTCTGAGGGTTCTTCCTGTTAAAAGATGTTCTCCCACTCTGAGTCTGGTTCTGAGGGTTCTTCCTGTTAAAAGATGTTCTCCCACTCTGAGTCTGGTTCTGAGGGTTCTTCCTGTTAAAAGATGTTCTCCCACTCTGAGTCTGGTTCTGAGGGTTCTTCCTGTTAAAGGGAGTTTTTTCTCTCCACTGTCACCAAGTGCTGCTCATGTGGGAATGTTGGGTCTCTTTAAATGAAACCTGAAGAGTTGGGTTTAGAACCTGCTCTATGTGGAAAGAGCCTTCACATGACTCTGTTGGGATTTGGAGCTTTATAAATAAAGAATGATTGATTGATTGATTGATTGATTGATTGATAACACTGCAGACTGTGTGTGTCATACTGAGTCAGTGATAGCGCCACCATGTGGTCAAAAATGATTCATTAAAGATTTTCTACTTAATGTTTATGATCTTATACTTTTTCATTTAAAACTGTTTTAAATATAAATAATGAAACAGAATCAATGTGAAGCTTTATTTCAGCTGCTTAAGTTTTATTCTCGTATTTCAGGTTTAATAGTTTAATAGTTTAACATGTGACTGTGATGTATTTCAGATCAGATGGTTTAAAAACTCATTTAGAGACTTAAACTGATGAAGTTCTGTGAGTTTAACCTTTGTGTCTAATTCTGATTTTCATGTTGTGACTGTCTCATACTGGTTTTAGCAGAGCCTTGAACATTAGTACAGGTTCATCATTTTCACATATGTTTGAATTCCAAACCCGATCCTGTGTGACTCCTTCAACTCTGAGAAAATCATTCACCACTTTGGACTCAAGTGTCCAACGTGTTTGATGCCATAAAAAAATCAGATCTGAGAATTTTCTTCGAGTTTTTTTTGCATCTTCTAATCCTCTTCTCCTCTATTGATCCAAACCATTTCATTCATTTCACACTTTTAACCCCTTCAATGCCACAAAATAGAGTCCCTGGTAAAAGGTGATTATTTCTAATATACTGAATGCAGACTGAATTTGGTTTGGGGGGATTAGAACAGGATGTTTGTTTCTTAGTGACTGTGAACTATAAACAATATAATAATTAAAGACATCTTCAAAGCATTTATTAACACAAACCTGATTTTATCCTAAATAATCTTATAACATGTTGAGATGCATTCATAGAAAAACATCAGAGACAGAAAACTGACAGAAAACTTTACTGATAAGATCTTTAACACAACAGTGATGGTCTTAGTGAGGTTTAAACTTCTGGTCTCTGCTGCCCCCTGCTGGTCTCTGCTGTTCCCTGCTGGTCTCTGCAGGTCTCTGCTGCCCCCTGCTGGTCTCTGCTGGTCTGTGCTGCCCCCTGCTGGTCCCTGCTGCCCCCTGCTGGTCTGTGCTGCCCCCTGCTGGTCTCTGCTGCCCCCTGCTGGTCTCTGCTGGTCTGTGCTGCCCCCTGCTGGTCTCTGCTGCCCCCTGCTGGTCTGTGCTGCCCCCTGCTGGTCTCTACTGTTCCCTGCTGGTCTCTGCTGGTCTCTGCTGCCCCCTGCTGGTCTCTGCAGGTCTCTCCTGCCCCCTGCTGGTCTCTGCTGGTCTAAACAGCAAACACACTGATCTGCTGACAGAAACACCTCAGACTCTTTTAGACTGTTAGAGACACTGAAATGTTCCAGAAGCTAAACGTTCACTAAGTCAGAGGAAACATCTGAATTCATTCATATTTTCATCAGTTAGGAGCGTCATCTCTCTGCTGGTCTGTGCTGCCCCCTGCTGGTCTCTGCTGGTCTGTGCTGCCCCCTGCTGCCCCCTGCTGGTCTCTGCTGGTCTGTGGAAGTTTCAGGTGTTCAGTCTGATCAGCTGATTATTAACCTGCCTGAGTCTCTAAACAGAATCTGGATCACATTAGACCTGCTTTAGCTTCGTTAGACTCCCAGCATGTTTCAGGATAGTTTAATATTTTATTGTTTTAAAGCTGTTCATGATCTCTTCCTGCTTCAGACTCTCTTAAAACACGCTGTTCCGTCTATGAGACGGACCGGAAGTTAGGAGGTAGCGACACGTTCTTCTGAATGTTTTAAACACCAACCCTTAAACATATATATTCATGCCGTACATTGTTAGAAAGCTTAGATTCTCCTGATTCATTCAAGACCACTCACGACTTATATGGTTGCTCACAGCCGTAATAGTATTAGCGGTTAGCTCGGCTAGCCCCTCAGCTAAAGTAAGCTAACAGCTATAATGCTACATACCTTCAAAGTCTTCCCTTTATCCACAACGATCATCTTATGACTCAGGACTTCCTGTACAGCTCGCCAAGTATCCATTCTGCTGAAATATGAAATCCGTTTCCATAAAACCGGAATACTTTCCTCAATATGTCAACATGTATTTAGTCCAACACGTAACGTAATAACACAAATAACAAACCATATACGGTCCGTTTACGTCATTTCCTGACCTGCACGTGCATCTCAGAGCTACGACCGTGAGCTCCTCCTGCTTCTGACGTCACCACTCACCAGCCAATCAGTTCTTAGGATGAGGCAGCATTAAGAGGTTAATACTACAGTATGAAGTCTGTTCCTGAGCAACCAGAGAGCCTTTCCTCACTGATGTTTATGTTTTTATGTCTGTTTAATCTTCTACTTGTGAAACACTTTGAAACACTGATGTTTGAAGCTTCTCTTCATGTTTTTGCTCTCATTACATTTGAGGCTGTAATGATGGTGTTTGTCCAGAAGTTTCCTGTCACAGAGGAGGTCATCACCGCTCAGGTGGTTGCTATGTGGTTGCTAAGTGGTTGCAAAGTGGTTGCTAAGTGGTTGCTATGTGGTTGCTAAGTGGTTGCTATGTGGTTACTATGTGGTTGCAAAGTGGTTGCTATGTGGTTACTATGTGGTTGGTATATGGTTGCTAAGTGGTTGCTATGTGGTTGCGTGTGGTTTTCCTCCCATTCTGTCTTCCAGTGGTGAAAAGTAACTTAGAACATTTATTTGTGTGTAATTTTGAGGATCTTTAAATCATTACTGATTAGTTGATTAATGGATTAGTTGATTGACAGAAAATTTACTATGATGATAAATTGATTTTTTTAATTTTAGTAAAAATGCCAAATATTATGTTTGCTGCTGCTCACGTGAGATGAAGGTTTTTTCAGTGAATTGTTTTTCTGGTGAGGATGAGAAAAAAAAAGTCTGAATCAGCAGAAAACAGGAAATACTGAAATGATTTATTCTGAACTCTGACTCACAGACGACACACGAAGACGACCGCTCACTCTGCCAGAGTTACTGTAGCTGGTCTTTAATGATATCTTACATTATTATTGCTCATCAGAAACAACAGGAAACAAACATCTATTATTTATTGCATTTTATATGACAGAAGATCAGTTTGTTAGTTTGGATCATTAACTTCTCTCTGTGATCACGTTTGCAGACGATGTGATTTAATGACTCACAGAAACTAATGTGGGAACGCCGCTCTAAACATTTCTTCTGAGGCAGATTCTCAACAGAAAACACAAAAGTCCACTAGTGTTTGTATTGAAGCCCCAACACAGCTGACTCACCTTCAGCTTTAAGTTTACTCTAACATATTATTAAGGTGTAAAAACCCCAAATGTCTTTTACTCTGAATGGCTGTTCTGGGTCAGATGATCTCCGTATCTATGTCCATGTGTTTTAGTGAAATGAATAGTTAATAGTTTCCTTTCCTTCCTTCCTTCCTTCCTTCCTTCCTTCCTTGGAATGGATGTCCATGTGTTTTAGTGAAATGAATAGTTAATAGTTTTAATAAGATAGTAGTTATAAGGATGAAGACTGATGGCTCTAATGGTTCTATAATAAACCCCACACTTCGACAAAGCTCTGCTGCTCCCTTCTTTCCTTCCCTCCTTCCCTCCTTTTCCCTCCTCTGCTCAGTTTACCTTTAAATGCATTTACATCATTATTATGTTATATTTTCATGTCTGAGGTAAAACATGCTAATGTGTGATAGGAGCTGTTTAGTCTCTCTGCTCTGAAACATGAATCAAGGTTTAATCACATTTATTGATCAGTCAGATTATTGATTATTGATGCTTTAAACACATCTGTGCTTCAGTGTTTGGTAGAAACACTTTTTATGGAGGAGAACAAACTGTGAGAAGAGAATATGAACAGTATGAGAGAGTTAAACTTATTATCATTCATTAGTTCATCGTGTTTCTGTCCACCTGCTGAATATAAGTGTAATCTTTACTCTCTTTTAGCTCTGCTTTTACTTCTGAGGGAAATATCTGGCTCTTAAAGTGACATACCTGATGTTCCTGAACTGGATCTGAAGTCAAAGTTTGAGTGTAATAACATCAAAAGAATCATTTAAGCTACACAGGAAGACTTTTTATTGTTTTAAAGTGTAGTCTGATCAGTGTGACAAACAAACAAACAAAGAAGCAAACCACCAGTAAATCAGTGTGTGGATGTTCAGGTCTCCTCGTCTCCGCTGTGCTTCTCCTCGCTCAGTCCGCTCTCGTCGATGTTCTCCAGCGAGTCGGCTCGTTGCCTCGTCAGCTCCGACGCGTCGATGCACGGCAGCGAGTTCTGCTCCGGGAACATCCACGGCTTCAGCAGCGGGTTGTGCTTCCTCTTCCAGTCGGGATACTTCTGAGACGCCTTGTAGATCTTCCTCATGGCCTGAGAGAGGACAGACACACGGAGACGTTAAGACCCGAACCAGCTTCACTCATCTGCTCACATCAATAAACACTCAAGGCAAGGCAGTTTTATTTATATAGCGCATTTAATAGATCTCAGAGCTCTACTGGGTTTATATTCTACTAACATGTCATTCATGTATTCTGGATCTAAACCATTCAGTGGTTTGTAGACCAGGGTTCGGGTTAGAACTGGAGTAATGTGCTCTGATCTCTTTGTTCTGGTTCAAACTGGAGCTGCACCCTTCACTCTGGATATGTTCTTAAGCTGATAGAAGCTGTTTTGGTGATTGATTTGATGTGACTGCTGAAGGTCAGATCTGAGTCTATCAGCACGCCAAGGTTCCTCCACTCAATCAGTTTACCTTTGGAGCCACGAACTGAGACACTCTGTTCACCACCCACTTTGGTAAAGAACCTGCAGACAGAAAACACAGCAGAGGACTGAACACCTGCAGACTCTGTGAGGACAAAACAGGGACGTTTGCTGTTTGTTGGAAAGTTACGAAGTTACAACATTTATTAACAGAAGAGAAAAATGTTTAGAAGGTGGCTCATTGCTTTACTGGAAAGTGAGGACATTTGATTTGATGTTGTTGGACAGAGGAGACATTTCAGAGAAGGAGGTAGTTTGAAAAAAAGAACCTTTTTGGGGATAAAATGGGGACAATTTGAACTCAATGTGTCAAGTGAAGACTATCTAACATCAAAGGTGTTTTTGGGAAGTCAGGATCTTTCTGGAAGTGATAATGTTGGACGGTCATTTTGGAGAAAGAGGTAGTTGGGAAAAGAAAGGAACTTTTTTTTGGAAGTGAGGACATGACATAAAAATGGGAACATTTTTAGACAAACAATATTTTTGGGAAAAGCATCTGAGAACATTTCTAGAAAAAGAGTAAAGTTTGTAAAGTGAGGACTGAAACTTTAAGGTACTTTTAGAAAGTTGGGACGAGTCAGGGAGTGTATGTGTGTGTGTGTTCTCACCTTTAGGGTCTACCTGGGTCAGGTAATAGAGTGTGGAGCAGTTGGCTCCGTTAGACTGGATCAGGTATCCGGTCAGCAGACTGACGGCTCGGACGTAATCTTTCTTCGGAGGATGTTGCTTCAGACAAACACAAGAAAACTACTTTATTAACGTGTTTTAACGTGAGAGGCACTCACAACATCAACCTCCCTAAACCACAAAACAGCTGACTAACTAATGAACACAGAGATGATTATAGAAGCTGACCGGGTGTTTGACAGAGTAGTTGATGATCAGGTAGTCGTTGCCGAGAGGAAGCCAAGACCTCATCGTCACAAAGTCTCTGTTCTTCAGCGGGCTCGGACATTTCCCTTCAGACAAAAATACATTTATAAAAACCAACGTAGGAAATATATAAAGTCTGTTAGTTTAAAGTTTGTCCAAAGTTTAAGGACTTCAAAATAAAAGCACTAAAGTTTAAGAATCATCAAAATAAAATAAAAAAGCAACAATTTTCTTGATGACTTTCTGACATTTATCTTAATAGTTTTAACTCTGAACTTAGAATATTGCAGCTCAGAAGAAATTTTGGATTCCTTAGTTAACCAAAACATTTCCACACAAGACTTTAAAATCCTCTTTTAAAGTCTTTATTTTCAGTTGAAACCAGATTTTGGGAACCTTCTTCTCCTTTCTGACTCATTTCTGTCCAAACAAACATCTGGACTCATCTGGACTCTTCTGGACTCATCTGAACTCATCTAGACTCATCTGGACTCATCTAGACTCATCTGGACTCATCTGGACTCATCTGGACTCACAGGAGTAATAACCGACGTCGGCGTTGACCGTCAGCCTGCCGATGTCGTAGGTGTCGATCATGTTGGAGTCCCACTTCCTGCGGTAGCTGGTGTCATGGAGGACATCGTACAGCGTCTCGGCCGTCACGTCCTTACACACGATCCTCATCTGAGACACAAACAGAGAGACACGAGGATCAGACACGAACACAGAGACACGAACACAGAAACACAAACACAGAGACGAGGATCAGACACGAACACAAAGACACGAACACAGAAACACAAACACAGAGACGAGGATCAGACACGAACACAGAGACACGAACACAGAAACACAAACACAGAGACGAGGATCAGACACGAACACAGAGACACGAACACAGAAACACAAACACAGAGACGAGGATCAGATACGAACCGACAGACCTGAAGATAAATATTCTGCTGCCTCAGAACAGGTCAAAGGTGAAAGGTCACAACAGCAGCTGGACTCATAAACACCTGCACCTCGTCCTTCATCAGGATGAAAGTCCACAACTATCAGTGATCCATGAGTTTTAGTGTAAAAAGCTGATATCTATGATTAAATACATGTAGTACACAGATAAACCACCAGGGGGACTTTCATCAATCAGTGAGACGATATTTAGAGGCTTCGATATTTAGAAAAAGTTAAAAAAACAAAAACATGAAATAGTTCCTGAAGTCAGACAGAAACTGTTTGTGGATCAGTTCTTTGTTGGTTTGGATCCAAATATGAAGAAAAATATAGAAAATCAGCAGAATGGTCCTTTAAATATGAGACAGAAATCAGAAAGTAACTTAAGAAACTAAACTTTAACTTGACTTTCAGCCAACCTCCAACTCAACGCAGCATTTCCTGAGAAAATATTAAGGATTTTAAAACAGTAGTTTGTTGCTAAAATGAGTCAAATCAATTTACAAACGTTAATAATCATAAAATAAACAAGTTTAAACTATAAAATCTGATGGTTTGATGGTCTTTGTTCTTTTATCTGAGGATCAGCTGGTCTGGTTTTTATGGTGTAATGAACTGCTGCGACCACTAGATGGCAGAAGAAGGTCACAGTTCAGCAGAATGAAGAATAAGATCCAGGAACCAAAGTGTGATGTCATCATATGAGGTCACAGGGTCGCTGGAGGTCGAGCTATAGACTTTCTTTTTTAAGTGAAACTACCCTTTAATATTATTAGTTACACCTGAACTTTAAAACAATGATGAATAAACTTTAGACGAGGCTGAATGTGAGACTGATAGAGTTGCAACTACGAGTTTACTGACCATAACAACATATTAATGCTTGTAAATAATAATAATGAACATATCAAACTGGGAATGGAGCAGAATATTAACCCTTTAATGTAAATTACTAATATATAAATATTTTAACCCTTTTTTGACAAATTGTAAAAAGTGTAAAATATCATATCATTATCATTATTATTATTATTATGTGTTCTGTAGATTCAGAAGCTGTTGAGCATCATTAATATGATTTATATAGTGAGTCATCAGTGTGAGCAGAGATCTAGTTGGTGGCTCTGCAGATGGTTTTCATCGAGCGTTAAATCAGCTGCTGGAGGAATATCTGAAAATATGTGAAAATATGTGAAACTATGTGAAGGAGGGAAACAGATTGTTGAGCAGCGAGTTAAAAACGCAGCAGTGTGGGACGAGTTGTGTAATAACTGGAACGTAAAGTCCTTCATCCTCCAGACGGAGAACAATAGAGGCTCTGCTGCTGAGAGGACATCCTTCACTGAAACAAAGATTCATTCATTTATATATTAATCAACTAATCAATCAAACTTTCAGAGGTTAATATAGGTCAAACTAACCCTAACCCTTCACAGCTGATCGATAAGCTGATAATAAAACAGAACAAGTGACGACGTGAAGAAAAGGAAGAAAACTAATTACATTATATTATATAGAATGTATATTATAAATGTGTATTTAAGTATAATGATGTAAATAAGAGATGAAGTGTTCTGGTTTTATTCCTCCTCTCTTCCCTCCAGCTGATGAAAGCAGGCTGAACTAATAACGTCCCACACTGATGACATCATGCTGCTGTTGTGATTTTCCTGTTGTGACGTTTCCGAATGTCAACAAACGTTAAAGCTGACGTCAGCGCTGGAAGATGTTTTCTGTCCTGAGCTGACCTTTGATCACTTCCTGTTTGGACTGCTGCAGGTGATGTGAGACGGCAGCGACGGTTTTAATGAATTCAAGGAAAATACATAAATATGACATCATCGCCACCTGAAGCCTCCGTTCACTGGCTGCTAAGAACCATTAACCCTTTACATACTGTTTAACAGCTTTAACAAACCCACATGACTTTTATTCTGAAATGTGATGACTTTTCCTTAAATGTTATATTTAGTCTAGAAGGGTTAGGGTTGAGGCTGTTCTGGGTCAGATTATCTTCGTATCTATGTCCTCCTTCCCTCCTTCCTTTCCTTCCATCCTTCCTCCCCCCTTTCCTTCCCTTCCTTCCTTGGAGTGGATGTCCATGTGTTTTAGTGAAATGAATAGTTAATAGTTTTAATAAGATAGTAGTTATGAGGATGAAGACTGATGGCTCACACTTCCACAAAGCTCTGCTCATTTTACCTTTAAATACATTTACATCATTATTATATGTTATATTATGAACAGTATGAGAGGAGAGAATATGAACAGTAAAAAGGATAAAGTGATATTGATACCAGCTCAGTACTTCATCAGATACTCATCACACGTTTAGTGTTCTTGCTGTTATCAGGTGTAACAGTGTGTAGCTTAGACTCACTTCAGAGCATTTAGGAGCTGAACTGTTAAGCACTCAGATTCACCACAGACGGGTCGTAGCTGCTGCAGCAGTGGACCAATCATGTGGCATTAAATCCCAGAACACTTGTGTTGATTGGCTGTGAACATATAAATATCACTGCAGGTATCGTTGACGGGAGACGTTTCGATAATACTTGGTATGGATTAATTTTAGTTGATACTCGGCTCTAGTGACCACGATGGAGACGACTGTCACATGACACATTTAACAGTCCAACCCTTTTAAACAGAACCAGCTTAAGGAGAATAAAGCCTGTCCATTCCTACCGGACTCTTTAAAAGGGAATCTGTTCAGGATCCAGTTCATGAGGAATTCAAAGTATGACCTCGTTCTAACCTCGTTTATGGACCAGAAACCCTAACCCTACCAAAGACAACAACTGCAACCACAATATATGAAGTTTTGGGTTTGAATATATTGTGGACAGCGTGTCCTCTGCAGAGTGTGAGACGTCTGCTTGCTGTAGGACGTCGTGGACAGCGTGTCCCCTGCAGAATGTGAGACGTCTGCTTGCTGCAGGACGGCGTGGACAGCGTGTCCCCTGCAGAGTGTGAGACGTCTGCTTGCTGTAGGACGTCGTGGACAGCGTGTCCCCTGCAGAATGTGAGACGTCTGCTTGCTGTAGGACGTCGTGGACAGCGTGTCCCCTGCACAATGTGAGACGTCTGCTTGCTGCAGGACGTCGTTGACAGCGTGTCCTCTGCAGAATGTGAGACGTCTGCTTGCTGCAGGACGGCGTGGACAGCGTGTCCCCTGCAGAATGTGAGACGTCTGCTTGCTGCAGGACGGCGTGGACAGCGTGTCCTCTGCAGAATGTGAGACGTCTGCTTGCTGCAGGACGTCACGTTGAGCTCCAGCGAGCCGCAGTCATCAGATATTGTTTACGCTCATCGCTGTAAAACGCTCCGTGTAACTCAATCAGCTGCTGCGTTAATCATTCATTAAGTCCTGAGCTTCATGTCTGTCTGTCCTCACCTGTCTGTCTGTCCTCACCAGTCTGTCCTCACCAGTCTGTCTGTCTGTCCTAACCAGTCTGTCTGTCCTCACCAGTCTGTCCTCACCAGTCTGTCTTTCTGTCCTCACCTGTCTGTCTGTCCTCACCAGTCTGTCCTCACCAGTCTGTCTGTCTGTCCTCACCAGTCTGTCTGTCCTCACCAGTCTGTCCTCACCAGTCTGTCTGTCTGTCCTCACCTGTCTGTCTGTCCTCACCAGTCTGTCCTCACCAGTCTGTCTGTCTGTCCTAACCAGTCTGTCTGTCCTCACCAGTCTGTCCTCACCAGTCTGTCTGTCTGTCCTCACCTGTCTGTCCCCACCTGTCTGTCTGACCCAGGCGGGGAGCTCTGGTCCTCTGAAATGAAGCCAACCAGGAAGTAACTTAGAGCTGCATTCTATCAAAAGGCCACCAGGGGGCGACCGTCTCTATACAAGTCAATGGAGAATTCACCAACTTCTCACTTGATTTCTAACCTCAGTAAACGTTTTCAAAATGTGTTTATGGTCTCAATCGCTAGTTTAAAGCCTTCTTCAATGCAGTATGATGTTCATTTGGGACATTTTGGCCTCCCTGATTTTATATGTGACGATAAAGCAGGGTATGCATTAGGGCGTGGCTACGTCCTGATTGACAGGTTGATTGACCAATGTCCTCCAGATCCAGCCCTCGTAACCATAGCAACCTCCCCGCTCCGCCCATGGCCATATAAGTAGAATCCGTGTTTTTATTTTTCCCAGCATGCACCTGAAATTTCCAAGATGTTACGTTCATTTCTTCTTTACAGTCTGTGATTTGTCCTCACCAGTCAGTCTGTCCTCACCAGTCTGTCTGAGGACTTTTCAGACTTTAACACTTTGCTGCAGCTCAGAAGTAACGTCTGGAGAAAATAAGATATAAAGTGAGTTGATGTCACGTTTCCCTGAGGGCCGATACAAACCAGATGTTTCACTTTCAGACACACAAATAAATGGGTCAGTGATAAATAAGAGCTGGCAAGATGGGAAAGTAAACTAAAATATGTTCAACTAGTTTTAAAAGCAGCATCAGGTTTGTTAAAATGTACATTTAGTATTTTTGTTGGTTTTATAGATAAATTCAGACTGAACTCCGCAGCAAGACATCATGGAGGTTACGCCCAGTTCAATATAATCAATATATTAAAAAACCTACAGTGTGTTTAAGTGGACTTATACTAATAATGACTTCATTTAAAACATGTAAATGTTTCCTGATCTCCATGATTCTCCAGATTAAATGTAATATTTAGAACAGATAGATAGATAGATAGATAGATAGATAGATAGATAGATAGATAGATAGATAGATAGATAGATAGATAGATAGATAGATAGATAGATAGATAGAGTGTGCAAATGTGAAAAGACACTGACAC
>NC_070585.1:34094319-34135400 GCF_027409825.1 Scomber japonicus | reverse complement strand
TTGGGGGGGCTGCAGGTCTGGTGTTGGGGGGCTGTAGGTCTGGTGTTGGGGGGGCTGCAGGTCAGGTGTTGGGGGGGGCTGCAGGTCTGGTGTTGGGGGGGGCTGCAGGTAGTACTGTAGGAACTGGCTGCCAGCCTGACATTTATTTTGTAGTGAGCAGGAAGTGTTATTTTCCTGGCAGCGTGTGTGCCACCCCCCCCCCCCCCCGACCCCCCCCCCCCCCCCCCCCCCCCCCCCCCCGTCTGGTCTGGGTGCAGATTCTTCTTCTCTCTGAGGAAATGAGCTTTATGAGCCCACACGGCTCAGCCTCCACGCGTCATTACACAACACATGTGAGTCAGACGCTTTGCCGAGACCCTCCGAGTCTGAACATCTGTAACAGCACAGCTGGAAGAAGTACTCAGATACTTTACTGCAGTAAAAGTACTGCAGTATTATAGTGATGTAGTATGCAGTATTACAGTAAAAGTACTGCAGTATTATAGTGATGTAGTATGCAGTATTACAGTAAAAGTACTGCAGTATTATAGTGATGTAGTATGCAGTATTACAGCTGCTCTGAGAGGTCACCAGAGGTCACTAGAGGTCACTAGAGGTCAGCGTTGTGTAAACTGGAGGATTGTGGGAAGCTGGTTGTTTCTGTTGTCATGGAAACAACGTGGAGACTTTCTCATGTTATCTTGGTTATTATTATTTTACACATGGAAACAGTACAAACTAAATAACTTTATTAGCATCATTATACACAGACAGGAATTTATGTGTCTGCTGCAGCAGAAACGCTACGGAGACGCTTTACGAGCTTCTGAAGGTTTATAGTCTTTACTCCTCAGGCTGAAATCATGTTAGACAAAGAGAAGAAGAAGAAGAAGGAGAAGAAGAAGAAGAAGGAGAAGAAGAAGAAGAAGAAGAAGAAGAAGAAGAAGAAGGAGAAGAAGAAGAAGAAGGAGAAGAAGAAGAAGAAGAAGAAGAAGAAGAAGAAGAAGAAGAAGAAGAAGAACTTGTTGAGTAGGTTGTGATGATGTGTCCTGATGTCTTCTTGTCTTCTTGTCTCCCGCTGCAGAGTGATCACCTACGAGTGTTGCCCTGGTTACGAGAAGATCCCTGGAGAGAAGGGCTGTCCTGCAGGTATGACCCTAAATATTAACTCATCCTGACCCGGTCTGACCCGGTCTGACCCATCCTGACCCACCCTGACCCACCCTGACCCATCCTGACCCATCCTGACCCATCCTGACCCACCCTGACCCACCCTGACCCATCCTGACCCATCCTGACCCATCCTGACCCACCCTGACCCACTCTGACCCACCCTGACCCATCCTGACCCACCCTGACCCATCCTGACCCACCCTGACCCACCCTGACCCGTCCTAACCCGGTCTGACCCGGTCTGACCCGTCCCGTGTGTTGCAGCGCTGCCTCTGGTGAACATCTACAACACGCTGGGCGTCGTCGGGGCGACCACGACTCAGATGTACTCCGACCGAGCGAAGCTGAGAGACGAGATCGAAGGTCCAGGAAGCTTCACGTTCTTCGCCCCGAGCAACGAGGCCTGGGCCGCCCTGCCCACCGTCAGTACCCCCCCCCCTATACTATACTACTGTAGTACTAGTACTATACTACTGTAGTACTGTTAGAGGTACTAGTACTATACTACTGTAGTACTGTTAGAGGTACTAGTACTCTACTACTGTAGTACTGTTAGAGGTACTAGTACTCTACTGTAGTACAGTTAGAGGTACTAGTACTTTACTGTAGTACAGTTAGAGGTACTAGTACTTTACTGTAGTACAGTTAGAGGTACTGGTACTATACTGTAGTACTGTTAGAGGTACTAGTACTTTACTGTAGTACTGTTAGAGGTACTAGTACATGTTGAATGTTTTAGGGTTTAATGGTTTTAAAGATGTTTGAATTAAAACATCATCAGACTGATCAGAAGTTATTTAGCAGCGTGTGTCGTGCTGTGTGTGTGTGCGTGTGTGTGTGTGTGTGTGTGTGTGTGTGTGTGTGTGTGTTTGGCAGACCATAATGTCTTACATCACCAGCAGCCTCCTAACAACCAGCGTCCTATCAGTAAATAATCACCTAACAACCACAAGAAACGCACAGCAGCATTCTTACAGGGTTTCCCACAGCACTTTACAGCTAAGGCGGCCGCCTAAGCAACACACGCCTCCCGCCTTAACTAACGTCTTCAAACAAAACAAAAAAAATTAATGACATAAAATAAAATAAATAAATCCAACCAACGTCTGCAGCGGACCGGAACCGCTGTGTCCGACTGGCTGACTGCGACCCTGAACACACCTGTAGCTCCTTGTACATCCCGCTAGCATAACACAGACACGCTAACGGCTAACAGTGATATTAAGTTTAAGGAAACAAACACAGACCGCTGGTTAAAACATAAATCTACATCATCTGAGACAGAACCTGCTCAGAAAGAAACAGCGGAGCCTGAAAAACTAATGCAAACAGCGCCATGTGACGTCACCATTAACAACGTTAATCCTCAGACCGGTAACTGTGACGTTACCATAGCAACAAGCTTCAGGCTAACTGTGACGTTACTATAGTATCAAGCTTCAATCTAACTGTAACGTTACTATAGCAACAAGCTTCAGGCTAATCGGCTCAGAGTAAATGAACGGCTCCAACTAAACAGCTGATATTAGCGGCACAATGTGTAAAATGCTGCGGTGCTGCGCGTTTTATCAGCTGATGTTACAACACGTCAACTTTAAGTCACTCAGATGTTTCTCATTCACCTGACCTGGAGAGAGAGAGAGAGGCAGATTCAACAAAAACGTGATGCTACTGAAGCTGAATATCACTACTTAACCTGTGCAATCTAATTTAATCCAATACAGCAGCTATAGATGCTATACATTCTACATTTATGAAGCTTATACATTTTTTGACAAGAAGGTGAAAATTCTGCTTAATGTTCATTATAGATCAGTGGTTCTTAACCTTGTTGGAGGTACCGAACCCCACCAGTTTCATATGCGCATTCACCGAACCCCTCTTTAGTGAAAAATAAAATATGATTTTTTTTCAAATTCAAGACATAGATATATTTTTTTACTGGTGCACAAAATGAGCCGTGCATGAACATCACCTTGTTCAAAGAACAAAACCAACACAATGCATAAACTCACAACAAATTACATACCTGCAAATCAGTGTGACTTCTGCTGTTGCCTTTGAGAGACCAGTTCAGATATGCGTGGCTTCACCTTAGCAAGTGCCACTCTCATGTCATTTTCAAAAAAAATGAGGCTCTGCCGAACCCCTGAGACCGACTCACCGAACCCCTAGGGTTCGATCGAACCCAGGTTAAGAACCACTGTTATAGAGTGATTATGGTGTGCATTATATTGAATGGTGTTCCTAATATTTTGTCCACTCCATTAAGGCTAGTGGCGTTTACCATTTACACTCGGCTCTCTTATAGCCTACTTTTGACAAGACCCCCCCCGGCTCCCCACCACCTTAACTAACACATTTTCTGCGGAAAACCCTGTTCTTACAACTCATTTTTAAAACTTTATTTAAACCTTTATGATCACAGCTGCACATAATTACACCTGAAGCTCTGCAGGAGACCAGCAGCAGCTCGGTCTGAGCGGCTCCGTCTGAGCGGCTCGGTCTGAGCGGCTCCGTCTGGCTCCGAGGCGTCTCCGTGGGAACGAAGGAAGAACCACTGCTGCTAGATTTAACTGTGCAGTCTGAACCATGTCAAACCTTCAGGCCACCGTCGCTCCGCAGCAACACCACCCAGTAGCATCATCAGCACCAGTACTGCCAGACATCCACCAGACCCCCCCATCCACCGCCCCAAAACCAGCTGGACCCGTCACCAGAACCTCAGCTGGATCCAGAATCCCTGTAAACCAGCAAGGATAGGGTCAGGGTCAGGGTCAGGGTTAGGGTTACACCGTCAGCAGATAGGGTCAGGGTTAGGGTTACACCGTCAGCAGATAGGGTCAGGGTCAGGGTTACACCGTCAGCAGATACAGGGTCAGGGTTACACCGTCAGCAGATAGGGTTAGGGTCAGGGTTACACCATCAGCAGATACAAACCCAGCCTGCAGAACAAAGTGCTTTGTCCCATCAGATGTTGGAGAGAGAAACAAAAACTTACTCTAAATTAAACTGAATTAATGACGCTGCAGTTTTTATTTTTTATAATTCATATTTATTGAGTATTATAAAGGTTTAAATGATAAGATCCTGCACTTTGAAAGGATGCACTGATGGCACTTTACCTTTTCACTGTTATTATGAGTCTGACCTGTTGGATGAAGCCAAACCTTCGGGTACAGACAACGTTCCCTAACCTTTACCTCTGACTGTGTTGGTGGCGCTGCAGGAGATCCTCGACGCTCTGGTGAGCAACGTGAACATCGAGCTGCTCAACGCTCTTCATTACCACATGGTGAACCGCCGGCTGACCTCCGAGGAGCTCCGACACGGATCCTCCTTTGCCTCCATGTACCAGGACTTCCACGTCCACATCCACCACTACTCCAACGGGGTCAGTGCTGCGTCTCACACACACACACACACACACACACACACACACACACACACACACACACACACACAGTAACACACACACACACACACACACACACACACACACACACAGTACTGCAGGTTTCAGGTCCATTAAAGAAGCGTCACAGGATGAAATGTGTATTAATCGGAGCCATGAGTCCTTCCAACAGTTTGTGATGTTTTATGAGCTCTTTTGGAAGGTCTGCTCTCATTGGACAAGTCTCACTATGACATCACTGTGGCGCCATTTTGGATTGACAACCAAAGAGTCTTTAGTCTCAGACAGACGAAAATCACAAAGTTTCAATGATAAAGTTCATTATAAGATACGTTTGTAGAAAATGAATTAACTAGAAGTAACTTAAAGTAAAAGCATCCAAACAGCAGAAGTCTCCCTGCAGGATTTCTGCTTTTCTTAGAAATCAGAAATTGGAAAAAATTGGAAGTAAAGATTTGCTGTTTTTTGTTAAACTCCTGCTGATGAACAGTCACATGTTCTGACTTCCTGCATATGACAGAAACTGTATTTCAGAGCCAGTGTTTAATGTATTTTCTGAACTTGGGAACCTTGAGCTCAAAGTTGTCTAACAAAGGAAATACTGTACTGGATGACGTAAGATACCACCACACCAAATGCCACAATTGGTCCAAATTACAAGAGGTCTGTTGTATTTGGACATTTCATGTTGTGGTAAGTTGTGGTAATTGAGCAAAATGGCAAACTGTTGGAAATATTGCAGCGATTTCTTGACTTTGCGAATTATTGCAAAGTCATATTTTCCTGGAGGGAACGATGACGACTTCACTCGGTTCGGTTTTGTGGTTCTTTGTGTGTGTTTTGGATCGTTTGGTTCCAAACCGCCGTGTTTGGTGGCATTTTGAGTTCCTACTTTTCATTATGGTCGCTGTTTCACTGCAAACCAAATACAACCGTCTCATACTCTCCACAGAGTCATTAAATCCATGTTCACTGTAAACCTTTGCTTTGGGTTTTTTTGATCAGCTAGTTTTTAAAGCTGAGATGACGAAGCAGTCTGAGTCATGTTGTTCTGGTCTGACTGTTATTTATCTGGAGCCGTTGAGTGTAGAGTTTATTTCCACATCTTAAACCTGCTAACCCGAACCCTGTGAAGCTGCCGTTGGAATAACTGATCAGATTTCTTCTGTCCTCTTCAGATTGTGACGGTGAACTGCGCTCGTCTGATCAAACCTGACCAACACGCCACCAACGGCATCGTGCACGTGGTCGACCGCGTCATCACCGCCATCTCCAACAACGTGCACACGCTCATCGATGTCGACGACGACCTGGAAACACTGCGTGTGAGTACATCTGGCAATATATCAATATATCAATGAGTCAGTGTGTTCCAGTGTTAAAGATGTCAGGTGTTTCCTGAAGAGACAGTCGAAGTTTAAATGCCTCGATGTTGCTCAATTTCTTATTATAATGAGAATTTGTCTGTTACATTGTTGTATTTTCTCATTATTACCAGATGTAAATAGTATTATAACTCAAAATGTTCCACATCTCACTAAAACAAACACTTCTTATTAGTCATTACAACGACACTCAACGATATTTATTGTATCGTCTGTAAAGAGTGAAAATGACTCGTTGGTTTATGGTTTGATTGTATAAATGATCTTGTTCTTGATCATAACTGTGCTGCTCTTGTGCTCTTGTGTGTCTCAGACGGCCATCGCTGCCGCAGGTCTGACCAACATCTTGGAGAGCGAGGGTCAGTACACCATCTTCGCTCCCACCAACGAAGCCTTTGAGAAGATTCCTCCACAGACCCTGAACAGGATCCTGGGAGACCCTGTGGCTCTGAAAGGTGACCAGCAGGAGGCGCTCTGAATACTCCTACTTTTTACTTTTAGTATGTACAGCAGCTGCCCTTACAAAGTACGTACTGTTGCATGCAGTATGCACAGAGTTGGCCTTCATTTGTTGCTGCGCTGTGATTGGTCCGAGCTCTCTCAGCGGCTCAGTCCTTGTGACGCAGAGGATTGTGGGTCAGAATAGCCAGAGAAGCATGCTAACTTGAACACTGCAAAATGTGAGCGGATGCAGTGAGACTTCAGTCAGGCGCAGACCGGTTTGTTGCTCTGACAGTCGGCTGATGTTGTTCTCCTGCCCCCCCCCCCCCCCCCCCCCCCCCCCCCCCCACAGACCTGCTGAACTACCACATCCTGAAGAACATGCAGTGTGCAGAGTCCATCGTGTCGGGGACGCCGATGGAGACGCTGCAGGGCACCGTGCTGGAGGTCGGCTGTGACGGAGACCAGATGACTCTGAACGGGAAAGCCATCATCACCAAGAAGGACCAGCTGGGAACCAACGGAGTCATCCACTACATCAACGAGCTGCTCATCCCAGACTCAGGTACTGATACTACTGATACTACTACCAATACCACCAATACTACCGATACCACTGATACTACCAGTACTACTGATACTACCAATATTACCAATACTACCAGATACTACCGATACCACTGATACTACTGATACTACTACCAATACCACCAGTACTACCAGTACTACTGATACTACCAATACTACCAGTACTACTGATACTACTGATACCACCAGTACTACCAGTAATACTGATACTACCAATACTACCAGTACTACCAGTACTACCAGTACTACCAGATACTACTGATACTACCAGTACTACCAGTACTACTGATACTACCAGTACTACCGATACTACCAGTACTACCGATACTACCAGTACTACCAGTACTACCAGTACTACCAGTACTACTGATACTACCAGTACTACCAGTACTACTGATACTACCAGTACTACCAGTACTACCAGTACTACCAGTACTACTGATACCACCGATACTACCGATACTACCAGTACTGCCGATACTACCAGTACTACCAGTACTACCAGTACTACCAGTACTACTGATACCACCGATACTACCGATACTACCAGTACTACTGATACTACCAGTACCACCAATACTACCAGTACTACTGATACCACCGATACTACCGATACTACCAGTACTACTGATACTACCAGTACTACCAGTACTACCAGTACTACCAGTACTACTGATACCACCGATACTACCGATACTACCAGTACCACCAATACTACCAGTACTACCGATACTACCAATACTACCGATACTACTGATACCACCAGTACTACCAGTACTACTAAACCGAATCCTTCAGTAGTAGGGAAGATATTCAGATATTCAGTTTATTGTCACAGAAAACAAAAAAAAGAGAAAATATTCATATTTAAGAAGTTTGAAACTTAAACTCTTAACTTATCTCGCAGCCAAAACTCTCCTGGAGCTCGCCGAAGGTTCAACTGTTGCCACGGCAACCAAGCTTTTCGTTGACGCCGGCCTGAGCTCTCACCTGACGGGCTCGGAGGCTCTGACCATGCTGGCTCCTCTGAACGACGGCTTCAAAGGTAACCCCCCCCCCCCCCCGTCCCCCGTCCCCCTCTATGTGTACATCTCGACCTTTGACCTCCGGTACCAGCCTGCCGTCATGTGACCTGTTCACCTGTTTGTTCTCTAACAGGAAGTCTGACGATGACGCCCGACATGAGGAGGCTGATGACCAATCACATCCTGAAGGAGCAGCTGTCCTCCAAGTCTCTGTATGACGGTCAGGAGCTGGAGACGCTCGGAGGACTCAAACTCAGAGTCTTCGTCTACAGAAACGTAAGAACGACTTTTCTTCTTCTTCAGCTGTTTTCTGGACTGAACGTCTGCAGTCAGTTGAACTTACTGCTCCTAACCAGCTGTCATTAGTTCTGCAGACCTTTGATAATAAATCAGATTATTGGAGAGAGTGAAATGGGCAGCTGGTGGCGCTACAGGAAGAGTCAGAGGATCAAAGCCACCAGTTTATCTGAGTAAATATCTCCACATTATAACATTAGAGCCTCAAATATTCCACCATGGAGAGAACAACCAGCGTCCATGTCACGTTCACTAGTGTCTGCTAACAATCCCACAATGCAATGCTCCACATTTTAACCCTTTAAAGTCTGAAACAACAAATAATTGCCAGAAAATAAGTGACATGAGTGACAACACTGCATATATGAATTTAGATTTTTAGAGTCTTAGATAAATAAAAACATATTGAATACAACATTTTTAAGGCCTTAATGGTCCTGCATAGAGCTCATATCACCGACTACTAAATGTTTTATGCATGATGATGATGATGATGCGTAAGATTTACAGATAAATGAGCTTCTATACCTGCTGTAATTCACATTTTCAACAGGAATTTATCATAAAATAAGCTACAAAATATTTAGTAATTCAACATTGCATCAATCCACTAACTGTTCCTGTTGAAGTATCAGTAACTAGTCCAGTGTTTCTCTTACCTTAGCTTTTTCTAAACTGGGAAAACATATCCAGACCTCTAAGTTGTGTCTCACTGATCGACATCGTTGAAATAAAAGGTCTGATCTTGTGCTGAGTGAAGTTTGTAGTGTTTATTATACAGAGAGCAGATTTCTGACACCGCCTTAATCGACCACTATTGTGATAAAAGCCCAATTCGTCTTATTCCAACTTTTTAATGTGAATATTTTCTGGTTTCTTTTGTCTTCAACTCAAAGACATCAAGACTAAATATAAAAAATAAAAGAGCAGAGTGTCAGTTCCAGTTTGGACTCTCAGTGATCCACCGACTTTATCAATCGAGTGACTAATCCAATAATCAGAGAGGATGATGATGATGATGATGATGATGCAGCCCAGCTGAGATGTTTCCATCTGACCCGGAGCCACCGACACGCTGCTAATTTGAAAACTGGATGTTGTTTTTGGAGCGTTTGTCTGCAGAGGAAACTTCACATCTGTCTGAGTCAGGATGTGTGGAGCAGATTTGGCTCGTCGGACGTTGTTCCGGTTGTTCGATGTCAGCTGACTCAGAACAAGAAGCCGCCTAAATGATCTCCTGATGTTCTCCTGATGTTCTCCTGATGTTCTCCTGATGTTCTTCGTCTCCTGCACAAATAATGACATTTTCATTTCTGTAATGAGACGCAGCGGTTTTTCATGTTTCCTGGATCTTCCTCCTCTGTGCTGACCTCAGACTTTTTCCAGATGATAGAAGAAGCTGCTCTTTGTGTGTGTGTGTGTGTGTGTCTGTGTGTGTGTGTGTGTGTGTGTGTGTGCGTGTGCGTGTGCGTGTGCGTGTGCGTGTATGTGTATGTGTGCGTGTGCGCGTGCGTGTGTGTGCGTGTGCGTGTGCGTGTGTGTGTGTGTGTGTGTGTGTCAGCTGTTGATTGAACATCTTGAGTTTTCTTGCTGAAGCTGCTGTGAGTGAGTGTTGCCGTGTCGTCTGTTGCCGGGTGGATCATCTGTTTCCAGGAGCCATAAATCATCCTCGGTGATGATGTCATGAGGTCACAGAGTTTCTGTTTCTGCGTCTTGTTACCAACAAATAAACTAAGGATCAGCTCTGACAGTTACACAGACACTGATCACTTACATCAAACTGTACTTCAGTGAGATTTTAAACCGCACGTCTGCAGCCTCATTACAGAAACCACATGTGGTGATGACATCATCTAAAGCATCTTGTGGTGATGTTGGTCATCAAATGAAAGCTTTGCATGTAGGAGCCTCCAGGATGAGGTGGGACCCCCCACCGATCGGAACAAGAGCCTCACAGCTGGGAGGACGGAGACGCCATCATTACACATTAGAGTTTCATCTGAAGTGAACATTTGAATTCCTGGAAAATCCTGAAAGTGGAACGTGTGAATATTAACAGATGAACAGTTGGAGTTCAGTGCCGTTAAACTGCTGCAGAAGAAGAAGACAGTGAGATGATGTCATCATGTCTCACTGTTTATAAGATGATTAACTGACAAGTGATGCAACTAATGATTATAACTAGAGTTTAGATTCCTTTCAGCAGAGCCATAGTTTACATCACATGAACGGTCAGCTGCACGGTCACTGTGGAAAACAACACACACTATGTACTACTGGAACCATCACATCACTTCACATCACTTCACATCACATCACATCACTTCAGAAACTGGCACGTAATGAGTGAATAAACACAACTGTGAGATGATCATTTATTTCAGGAACCTTAATGTTCAAACTATAACCTCAAAACCTCTTTAGCTCAAACCCTGATTATTACTAATGTTAACTCACCTGCCAGATTTCTTTTCTATGAATCAATGAATCAATTATTTGGTTCATAAAATGTCACAAAACAGTTTGCGAGGTGTGAGCTGCTGTCTTCAGACGTCCACAGACTCAACCATCAGTCTACAGGCTGCAGGTCTGAGTCGTGGGTGGCTGCTCACATTTCTGCTCAGTAATGAACTCTGCAGACCACAAGAAGTTTCCTGTTCCCACCACGGCTAAATCTTTCCAGGCACCATCTGTGTGTGTGTGTGTGTGTGTGTGTGTGTGTGTGTGTGTGTGTGTGTGTGTGTGTGTGTGTGTGTGTGTGTGTGTGTGTGTGTGTGTGTGTGTGTGTGTGTGTGTGTGTGTGTGTGTGTGTGTGTGAGACACAGACAGACTGACACATTCACATTTGTCCTTCTTCACCTCTTTTATGACCTCCTGCCTCTACATCACAAGTGTGTGTTACGTTATGTTAGTGTGTGTGTGTGTGTGTGTGTGTCTCTCTGTGTGTGTGTGTTACGTTGTGTTAGCGTGTGTGTGTGTGTGTGTGTGTGTGTGTGTGTGTGTGTGTTACGTTATGTTAGCGTGTTAGCAGCAGCGTGTGTGTGTATGTGTGTTACGTTATGTTAGCGTGTTAGCAGCAGCGTGTGTGTGTATGTGTGTTACGTTATGTTAGCGTGTTAGCAGCAGAGTGTGTTAGAGTGTGTGTGTGTGTGTGTGTGTGTGTGTGTGTGTGTGTGTGTGTGTTACGTTGTGTTAGCGTGTTAGCAGCAGCGTGTGTGAGGACGGTAAATATGAGTGTGTCAGTTGAAACATCTCGTTCATGTTCCTCTCAGGATGAACTGTAACAGCTTTGATGAGTTTTTGGTCACATCTCATAAAAACTGATTTGTTTCTCACAGTTTCGCGACATGGACGAGTAGTTCCAGCTGTTCAGGACGTTAATGTGGTCCAATGTGTCCCAGATCACCTCAAACCAGAAACAGACCTTAAATCATCTCCATGGTTACAGTTAAAGAGCATGCTGGGCGTGTACCTTAACGTATGCTAACGTGTCTCCAGCGTGTATGAACCAACCTGTTCTCCGTGTTCTCTGTAGAACCTCTGCATCGAGAACGCCTGCATCGCCGCCCATGATAAGTTAGGACGCTATGCCACCATGTTCACCGTGGACAAAGTTCTCACCCCCCCGATGGGAACCGTGATGGACGTGCTGAAGGCTGACGACCGCTTCAGGTGAGAGTTTATCATGGCGGATGTTTTCACCTCTCTGACGCTCAGCTGCTCACTAACAACTCTCAGCTGTTTGATCACAGATGAAAACAGTCTTCTCTTCTCTCTGCTCTTAATCCTCTAATGCATTAAAGCAGCAGTTTATAAACTAAGCAGCAGACTGAAGTTTGTCTCTGGTGGATAAATCATTAACATCCTGTTTCATGGGCACGTTGCCCATTTTGGGTTCGCCCCTCAATGCTTGGCTCCTTAAAGGGAGAGCGAAGGACGGAGCCTGTGTGAGGTAGAACAAAGGTCACGATCGTAACTCTGGTTCTATTAGGGTTACTAAAGGTTAAGATATAGTAACTCTAGTTCTATTAGGGTTACTAAAGGTTAAGATATAGTAACTCTGGTTCTATAAGGGTTACTAAAGGTTAAGATATAGTAACTCTGGTTCTATTAGGGTTACTAAAGGTTAAGATATAGTAACTCTAGTTCTATTAGGGTTACTAAAGATCAAGATAGTAACTCTAGTTCTATTAGGGTTACTAAAGGTCACGATATAGTAACTCTAGTTCTATTAGGGTTACTAAAGGTCACGATATAGTAACTCTGGTTCTATTAGGGTTACTAAAGGTTAAGATATAGTAACTCTGGTTCTATTAGGGTTACTAAAGGTCACGATATAGTAACTCTGGTTCTATTAGGGTTACTAAAGGTCAAGATATAGTAACTCTGGTTCTATTAGGGTTACTAAAGGTTAAGATATAGTAACTCTGGTTCTATTAGGGTTACTAAAGGTTAAGATATAGTAACTCTAGTTCTATTAGGGTTACTAAAGGTTAAGATATAGTAACTCTAGTTCTATTAGGGTTACTAAAGGTTAAGATATAGTAACTCTAGTTCTATTAGGGTTACTAAAGGTCAAGATATAGTAACTCTAGTTCTATTAGGGTTACTAAAGGTCACGATATAGTAACTCTAGTTCTATTAGGGTTACTAAAGGTTAAGATATAGTAACTCTGGTTCTATTAGGGTTACTAAAGGTCACGATATAGTAACTCTGGTTCTATTAGGGTTACTAAAGGTCAAGATATAGTAACTCTAGTTCTATTAGGGTTACTAAAGGTCAAGATATAGTAACTCTAGTTCTATTAGGGTTACTAAAGGTTAAGATATAGTAACTCTAGTTCTATTAGGGTTACTAAAGGTCAAGATATAGTAACTCTGGTTCTATTAGGGCTACTAAAGGTTAAGATATAGTAACTCTAGTTCTATTAGGGTTACTAAAGGTTAAGATATAGTAACTCTGGTTCTATTAGGGTTACTAAAGGTTAAGATATAGTAACTCTAGTTCTATTAGGGTTACTAAAGGTTAAGATATAGTAACTCTGGTTCTATAAGGGTTACTAAAGGTTAAGATATAGTAACTCTGGTTCTATTAGGGTTACTAAAGGTTAAGATATAGTAACTCTAGTTCTATTAGGGTTACTAAAGATCAAGATAGTAACTCTAGTTCTATTAGGGTTACTAAAGGTCACGATATAGTAACTCTGGTTCTATTAGGGTTACTAAAGGTCACGATATAGTAACTCTGGTTCTATTAGTGTTACTAAAGGTCACGATATAGTAACTCTGGTTCTATTAGGGTTACTAAAGGTTAAGATATAGTAACTCTAGTTCTATTAGGGTTACTAAAGGTCAAGATATAGTAACTCTGGTTCTATTAGGGTTACTAAAGGTTAAGATATAGTAACTCTAGTTCTATTAGGGTTACTAAAGGTTAAGATATAGTAACTCTAGTTCTATTAGGGTTACTAAAGGTCAAGATATAGTAACTCTGGTTCTATTAGGGTTACTAAAGGTTAAGATATAGTAACTCTAGTTCTATTAGGGTTACTAAAGGTCAAGATATAGTAACTCTAGTTCTATTAGGGTTACTAAAGGTCACGATATAGTAACTCTAGTTCTATTAGGGTTACTAAAGGTTAAGATATAGTAACTCTGGTTCTATTAGGGTTACTAAAGGTCACGATATAGTAACTCTGGTTCTATTAGGGTTACTAAAGGTCAAGATATAGTAACTCTAGTTCTATTAGGGTTACTAAAGGTCAAGATATAGTAACTCTAGTTCTATTAGGGTTACTAAAGGTTAAGATATAGTAACTCTAGTTCTATTAGGGTTACTAAAGGTCAAGATATAGTAACTCTGGTTCTATTAGGGCTACTAAAGGTTAAGATATAGTAACTCTAGTTCTATTAGGGTTACTAAAGGTTAAGATATAGTAACTCTGGTTCTATTAGGGTTACTAAAGGTTAAGATATAGTAACTCTAGTTCTATTAGGGTTACTAAAGGTTAAGATATAGTAACTCTAGTTCTATTAGGGTTACTAAAGGTTAAGATATAGTAACTCTAGTTCTATTAGGGTTACTAAAGGTCAAGATATAGTAACTCTAGTTCTATTAGGGTTACTAAAGGTCAAGATATAGTAACTCTGGTTCTATTAGGGTTACTAAAGGTTAAGATATAGTAACTCTAGTTCTATTAGGGTTACTAAAGGTTAAGATATAGTAACTCTAGTTCTATTAGGGTTACTAAAGGTTAAGATATAGTAACTCTAGTTCTATTAGGGTTACTAAAGGTTAAGATATAGTAACTCTGGTTCTATTAGGGTTACTAAAGGTCAAGATATAGTAACTCTGGTTCTATTAGGGTTACTAAAGGTTACGATATAGTAACTCTGGTTCTATTAAGGTTACTAAAGGTTAAGATATAGTAACTCTGGTTCTATTAGGGTTACTAAAGGTCACGATATAGTAACTCTGGTTCTATTAGGGTTACTAAAGGTTACGATATAGTAACTCTGGTTCTATTAGGGTTACTAAAGGTTAAGATATAGTAACTCTGGTTCTATTAGGGTTACTAAAGGTTAAGATATAGTAACTCTGGTTCTATTAGGGTTACTAAAGGTTAAGATATAGTAACTCTGGTTCTATTAGGGTTACTAAAGGTTACGATAGTAACTCTAGTTCTATTAGGGTTACTAAAGGTCAAGATATAGTAACTCTAGTTCTATTAGGGTTACTAAAGGTTAAGATATAGTAACTCTGGTTCTATTAGGGTTACTAAAGGTCACGATATAGTAACTCTGGTTCTATTAGGGTTACTAAAGGTTAAGATATAGTAACTCTAGTTCTATTAGGGTTACTAAAGGTCACGATATAGTAACTCTGGTTCTATTAGGGTTACTAAAGGTCAAGATATAGTAACTCTAGTTCTATTAGGGTTACTAAAGGTTAAGATATAGTAACTCTGGTTCTATTAGGGTTACTAAAGGTCACGATATAGTAACTCTGGTTCTATTAGGGTTACTAAAGGTTAAGATATAGTAACTCTAGTTCTATTAGGGTTACTAAAGGTCACGATATAGTAACTCTGGTTCTATTAGGGTTACTAAAGGTTAAGATATAGTAACTCTGGTTCTATTAGGGTTACTAAAGGTTAAGATATAGTAACTCTGGTTCTATTAGGGTTACTAAAGGTTCCTCTTCCTCTTTCAGCCTCCTGGTCGGTGTGATCCAGACGGCAGGTATGACGGAGCAGCTGAACAAGCAGGGGGGGTTGATGACCTTCTTCGCTCCCACCAACGACGCCTTCAACGCGATGCCAAAGCCTGAATTCAGCAGACTGATGCGTGAGTACGAAACAGCAGCTGATGGAATATTATGAACATTAGGAAATAAATGAAATATTATAGATGTTATTATGAAGGAGTTTAAAACGTGACATGAATAAATAGAGTTTGTATTTCTGTGGATACTCACATATTAAACTTTAGCTGCAGTCTGTGTGAGGACTTTAATACTGAACATATGGAAGTTCATAACTGTCAATATTAAAATGTAATACCATCAGATACGGATCACATGACGTGTGGAGGCGATAACAAAGTTTCCTAATTTCTGGTGAAAACATAAACTTATTTTATACTTTTTACTCTTTTAGATTATTAGTGTAAAAGCCTTAAATGTAAAATATTTAGAGGTACAGCACATTGAAACATATGTGACTGCACCGTGATGAAAATTGACATTTCATGGTTAAAAAAATGGTTTAACAGACAATCTGCTGTTTTAAATCAGCAGTGAACCTTCATCATGATATTTATATATTTAAATGAATGTTAATGGATAAAGATCTTTAAATGCCAACAAATCAAACACATGAAAACAGATTTAAAGGTTTTTATGTTTAATAATTCAATTATTTGTGTTTCACTGCGATGTGAATAAAGTGGATAATTTAATTTCAGTGTTTTATAAACTAAATTAAAGAACACAAACAATCATCCAGTCATTATTATTTTTATTATTATTATTGTGTCACGTTTTAATTTAATTATGACATGATGAGTAAATACAACATAAAAATGAAATAAACAATATTAATGCGTCTCCGTTTCTTTGATTAGTTTTTTTATTTTGGCATTGTAAACCTTCCGTACAGATCGTTGCGTAATGTAAAAGTGAATAAATTGAAGTGTAATCAGTTATTTTAACGTCAGATAAACAGAGGCGGCTGGGTTTGCGTCTCGCTGGCGTTCGGCTCCTTGTTTGGTCCTCAGACGTTTTGTTTATGTGACTCACGGCCAAATCAGTCACATCTGGTTTATACAACGAGTCCGAGCAGCCGAGCAGCTTCACTTCCAGACTCATGTTTGTGTTGTGTCGCTTTGACTTCTCTTAAATCTGCGTCTGCATGTGTAACGTGCTTCATAAATAAAATATCTCGCCTAATAAAGACATGCAGGTTCGCTCCGACGTCACAGAGCGTTCATGAGACTCTAACTTTAACTTCAAGATCAAGAGTTGACTTTAAATAACAGCAGAGTTGAGAAGGTTACTGTGGAAATGTAATAGATTACTAGTTACTCTGTTTAAAATAAGTAATGTAACTTTGTCACCGTGGTTGTAGGAAACCCTCAGGAGCTGTCAGCGGTGCTCAGGTATCACCTCGGTGAAGGGATGCTGGTGAGCGGAGGCGTCAGTGGATCTCACACCAGACTGAAACCTCTGCAGGGAGACAAGCTGGAGCTCGGCGTGGTCGGTCCTCCTTCCTCTCCGCTCATCAATAACTGATAACTGATAACATTGATCGGGTATTGATTATCTCCTCTGTGTTGCAGCGGAACCAAACCGTCTACGTTAACAGGATCCCAGTGGCCGACGCTGACCTGATGGCGACTAACGGAGTCGTTCACGCCATGAACAGCATCATCAAACCTCTGCGTGAGTTTAACCCTTCGTAGGTCTGATCAGCTGTTTGCTAGAGGTCACTGTGTGTCATAAACTAAATCTATTGAACCCTTTTAACTTTTAGGTCAATGTTTAGCACTTCTATGAGGAATGTAACGCACAGACAGACCATCAGGTTGTGCTATGGTTGCTATAGTTACAGGTTGTGCTATGGTTGCTATAGTTACAGGTTGTGCTATGGTTGCTATAGATACAACATACAAAAACAACATACAAAAATATACAGTGCAGGCTAGGGAGACAAGAGTGGAAGGTTATGCCAGATGTAGCAAAAACAAAGTAGTACAGTTTCAGTCCCTTCACACATACAGCATGTCAGTATGAGTAGCCAAATATACATAACACATTATAAACACATACAGACATAAGACAGACACAAAAACAAATAAACAGTGCTGTCAGATGGAAACAACCAAAACAACAAGAACAACAGGGGATAGGGTCAGGTCATACATTAGCAACAGAATCGTATATGATATACAGAAAAAAGAGTGGGGGGAGTACCCCCCAAAGACAGCATCCTTTTTTTTTTTTTACATTCCACTACAGCAGCATCACTGACATCAAGTGCATAGTAACTCAGGTAGCCCGCTATGAATGAATTGATCCATACTGTATGTTCTCACTTATGGTCCACCAGGCCCTTCAATACAATCACAGCTAGTCTTGTCCCAATATAAGTCAAAAAAGGGGACCAGATCCTGTAGAAAACCTGAGTCATACCTCTGGACCTGTATGTTAAGTATTCCATGGGTAACATGTCAAAAATAACCTTATGCCATCCAGCTATAGTGGGGGATTTCTCTAACATGTTTTTAATAAAGGTTTAGAACCAATGAGGTGTGAATGTAGAGACTGTAAAACATCACAACAACATTCCTCAATGAGGAAGTACATCCATGTTTTATGTTGTCATGGCAACAAAGAGGAAGGAAAAGCAGGACTTGTGTTGACAGTCTGGTATGTGTGTCTGCAGCAGTGAGGGTTGACCGTGAACAGGCGGACGGACCTGCAGCTCCGCTCAGATCAGCTGCTGCCTCCAGGGTGAGAACACTTTAAATCATTATAATAAACAGACTCTCAGATTATTGGGGATAAAAATGATTTTACAGCAGTTTAAATATAAACTACTAATATCAGTCGAACTTTTATTATAAATGTTGTCACAGAACTTCACAACAAGCTACTGAACGAGCTGGAAAAACATAAAATGAAAACATATAAATCAACAAAATGAAACTTAATGAAGGTGATCATCATGTTATTTAATGTTTTTACTTCTTTTCTCTCTCAGGTCGACTCCAGGAGCTTCAGAGACGGTGAGTTTATCTCAACGTCTGATTCAATGTAGATTCCACTCTGAGCTTTGGTTTGATGTTTTCTGTCGTTTGTTTCCAGATGATCTTTTCCAGAAGGTGCTGAAGAGTCGCTCCAGCAGGACGATGAACCTCAGCCGTTAAACCGAGCGAGAGGACGAGACACACGTCCCAACTCAACATCTGAGCAACCAAAGAAGAAGAAGAAGGAGGAGAAGAAGAAGAAGAAGAAGAACAGATTTAGGTTCTCACACAAAAAGAGAAAAATCCCCCTTTAAGCCTCCGACGCTCCTGCTGTTAGTTTCTGGCTCTGCTTTAATCACGGAGACAGAAACCAGCTGCTTTAATATTCAGAATAAAAACTTCACATTTTATTTTTTTTTGTCGTTTGTTTACGCAAGTTGTTGAAAGGAATTCTGGGAAATGTAGGCAACCACTAAGTGAAGCAGATTGGAGGCTGAAGTGAGAGCGTTCACTTTTTATTTCTCATTTTTCTTTAATCGATCTTCAAACTCTCGATCCCGCCGGTTTATATGATTCACTTTACTACGATACCCACGAGCCCCGGCTGCTGGTGCTGAACAAAATGTGTCTCCATGGTTACCGAATGTTCTCAAAGTGAACTGATTTAATCTGCAGATTGTTAAATAAATGTGATCTTTCGCTTCTGCTCACCGTTAGCGGCGCACGTGATTGGCTGTCTCTGGCTGAAATGCACTCTGGGAGTCGTAGTCGACTTCTCTTCCTCAGTTCTTCATGTCTGCAGGCGTCGAAAACTAAGAATGATTGTTTAACCTCCTGAGAGCCAGGCTTCTGTTTGGGATATCTGGGTTTAGTCGGACCTGATAAATACAGAAAGTGTATAAAATAGTTTCTTTCCCAACGATAATCAAGCTACAAATGTTATTAAGCATAAATACAAGTTTCAACCAGAACATTTAAAGGTTTTGAAGCTGCTCCACGTTTGTCTGGAGATCAGCTGTTGATTGATTTCTATGCTGTAATGTGCTTTTCTCACCACTAGGAGGCACAACATGTCGTGTACGAACAAGGGCAACAGGTCAAAGTTCACCAGAATGACGTAAAGATCAAAATGTTCCTGTGTGAGGACGCAGAGTCACATTTAATCCTGTTTGCTCCTCACATTCATTATAACAGCTGCATAAAGCGGCCCACAGACTTTACATTGTGATGATTTATAAATCTATTTTCTTGTCTGGAGGAAAGTTAACACATATAAAACCTCCATGGATCAAATATCAGTAACATAAAGAGTCATAATTGATCCCGTCTGCAGTTTTACGGACGTTTCTTTTATACAGGTCGACTATGGGAGAGTTGTTTTTACGCTGCAGTACCGCGAGTGGCCACTGGGCGAACCGGTGGCGCTCTAACCCTCCTTCACAGCTTCCTGTCTGCTCTTCAGAGTGACGCTGAAATAAAGGCTTCAGTTATCGTAAGGTTATCGTGAGTTCAGGATGTTTTTGGGAGGTTTTTGGGAGGTTTGAGGATCTGAGGGGGATTTTTCTGCTTTTTTTAAATTTCTCAGACAGAAGAAGAAGAATTATTGTTTGAAGACGTGTTTCAGTTGCTTTTTATACTTTTTGTTGTTGTTTTAAATCAAAGCAGTGTTCATGTTGATGCTACACTCTAAAGCTCACTGAGTTAAGATCGGAGCCGGTTTGAGTCGACGCGCCGACGGACTGAAGGTTTTATCGGTGCTTTCTGAACTCAAACTGACTCCGATGTTAAACCAGCTCGTTTTATGTGTTCTGTAAAAAAAAACTAAAAACAAAAAAAAAAACTAGTTTTGACCAAATGTCACTTTCTGAACTTTGAGGTGTGTAAGATAAAGTGTTGTGTACTCTGACGTCCTGCAGCATGTCGGCAGGTCTGAACGGATTCTGGAGGTTTTTAGGATTTTTTTTTCCTTTTGTGTTTTTGTAAAATAAAGCTGAAAAAATGAGCTCTGAAACCTGTGTGTGTGTGTCTGTGTGTGTGTGTGTGTCTGTGTGTGTGTGTGTCTGTGTGTGTGTGTGTCTGTGTGTGTGTGTGTGTCTGTGTGTGTGTGTCTGTGTGTGTGTGTGTGTCTGTGTGTGTGTGTGTGTCTGTGTGTGTGTGTGTCTGTGTGTGTGTCTGTGTGTCTGTGTGTCTGTGTGTGTGTGTCCCTGTGTGTGTGTGTGTTACTGTGTGTGCGTGTGTGTGTGTGTCTGTGTGTGTGTGTGTTACTGTGTGTGCGTGTGTATTTGTGTACATGTGTGTGTGTGTAGGTGTGTGTGTGTGTGTGTTACTGTGTCTGTGTGTGTGTGTGTGTGTACGTGTGTGTGTCTGTGTGTGTGTGTGTGTACGTGTGTGTGTCTGTGTGTGTGTGTGTGTGTGTGTGTGTGTGTGTGTGTGTGTGTGTGTGTGTGTGTGTGTGTGTGTGTGTGTGTGTGTGTGTGTGTGTGTGTGTGTGTGTGTGTGTGTGTCTACATGAATAAAGCCTCAGAGTTCAGGCTGGGTTCACATCGTTCTCTGCTGGTTTGTATAAAGGCTGAAAAGCGTCGACGCGTCACAGCCGCCACGCTGATTTACATCATCTGTAATCTGCAGAGGAAGAAGTACAAATACTACAAGTTTAAAATACTTTATTACAAAGTAAAAGTACTGCAGTATTATAGTGATGTAGTATGCAGTATTACAGTAAAAGTACTGCAGTATTATAGTGATGTAGTATGCAGTATTACAGTAAAAGTACTGCAGTATTATAGTGATGTAGTATGCAGTATTACAGTAAAAGTACTGCAGTATTATAGTGGTGTAGTATGCAGTATTACAGTAAAAGTACTGCAGTACTCTGAGATGTATAAAGTAGCATCACATGGAAACACTACAGTACCTCAGACTGCAGTACAGTAGCTGCTGGTAATCTGTGCACGTTTCCTACGTGCACGCTCACAGTGAAGCTGCTGCAGGATCACAGTTATGAAACATTAATGTGATCCAGGTGAACAGCAGCAGAGTCCAACAGAAACAAGCTTTGTTTTACAGGTTTTAATGTGAGGCAGTGAACGCCTCACAGAAAAGAAAACAGATGATGTCATTTCAGTTAAAGTTTATTATTTTACTGAGTTTGAATATCAAATAAACATTTTAGTCATCAATAATCATGAGCTCTAGTTTTTCCTTCATTACAGACGAGGAATCTTCAGCTTTTATTGATTTCCTGTTCTGATCTTCTCATTTAAAGAGACAGGAACAGAAACGGCCTGTTAGAGTCAGAGGCTGAACCGATGCTTGAAGCAGAGACTCAGAGTATGAACCTAAAGCTGAGATGTGAAGTCATTTATCTGCCAGCTGGAGTCACTGGTTACTGTGGAGGTTCAGGTTTTACAGTCCATCACATCAGATCCTTTATTATAGAGAGGAATCTACTGTTTATATTATATTATATTATTTAAACCATAATGATATAACAGAGTAACTGGATGATGCCATTGGCTGTTTCTTTAGGTTTGAATGAACCAATCACAAAATGAAATGAATCTCAGTGTCTCTATTTTATTTCGTGGTTTCTTTCAGTCTGAACTTGTGCAGTTTGATCTTCTTGCAGCAGAAACCTGAGTCAGCGTCGGTAATCTCTTCATCTTATTTAAACATGTTGAGCAGACTTCATTAAATCAGCAGCTTTTTGTTGTTTATCAGAAGGAACAGGATCTTTTATTTCCTGTCTGCGCTGCGGAGCCGTGTTTGTGCAGAGATGAGTGACAGCAGCAGATAATGAAGGACAGCTGCTGCTCGCTGCAGGAGAGCTGCTCACATTTCACCTCAGAGCTGACAAACACAATCCTCCTCAACTTTAATCACATCAGCTTCAAATTCCTCTTTAATGTCTCAGAAATGAACCTTTAAACAACCATCACACAACACGAGGAATCAGGAGTTTATGAAACCTTCTAACAAATCATTTTAAATTGAATTAAATGAGTTTAGTTTTTTCCCCCTGAGCTGCTACCTTATCGTGGTGGAGGGGTTTGCATGTCCCGATGACCCCAGGAGCTCAGTTCGGGGCTTTATGCCCCTGGTAGGGTCTCCCGTGGCAAACAGGTCCGGGGGGAGGGGCCAGACAAAACGTAGCTCACAAGACCCTTATGATGAATAAAAGTGTCCCTCGCCCGGACGCAGGTCACAGTGGCCCCCCCTGGAGCCAGGCCTGGGGTTGGGGCTCAATGGCGAGCGCCTGGTGGCCAGGCCTCCACTCATGGGGCCCAGCCGAGCATAGCCTGAAGAGGGAACATGGGACCCCCTTCCAATGGACCCACCACCCATGGGAGGGGCCTTGGCGGTCCGACCCTCGGCTGCAGAAGCTAGCTCTAGGGACGTGGAACGTCACCTCTCTGGTGGGGAAGGAGTCTGAGCTGGTGCGTGAGGTTGAGAAGTTCCGGCTAGATGTAGTCGGCCTCACCTCGACGCACAGCAAGGGCTCTGGAACCAGTATGGAACCAGTCTGGAACCAGTCTCCTCCAGAGGGGTTGGACTCTCTTCCACTCTGGAGTTGCCACTGGTGAGAGGCGCCGGGCAGGGGGGGCAATACTTATTGCCCCCCGGCTTGGTGCCTGTATGTTGGAGTTTACCCCGGTAGACGAGAGGGTGGCCTCCCTCTGCCTTCGGGTGGGGGGGGGCGGATCCTGACTGTTGTTTGTGCCTATGGTCCAAACAGCAGCTCAGAGTATCCTCCCTTCTTGGACTCCTTGGAGGGGGGGCTGGAGGGGAGGGGGGGGCGGGGGGGGGGGCTGGAGAGTCTCCCTCTGGGGATTCCCTCGTTCTGCTGGGGGACTTCAACGCTCACGTTGGCAGCGACAGTGAGACCTGGAGGGGTGTGATTGGGAGGAACGGCCCCCCCGATCTGAACCCGAGTGGTGTTCTGTTATTGGACTTCTGTTCTCGTCACAGGTTGTCCATAACGAACACCATGTTCAAGCATAAGGGGGGGGGGGGGGGGGTCCATATGTGCACTTGGCACCAGGACACCCTAGGCCGCAGTTCCATGATTGATTTTGTAGTCGTGTCGTCGGACTTGCGGCCGCATGTCTTGGACACTCGGGTGAAGAGAGCTGTCAACTGATCACCACCTGGTGGTGAGTTGGCTCCGATGATGAGCTACTTTAGCCCAGTGGTTCCCAACCTAGGGCTGGGGCCCCTCCAAAGGGTCAGCAGATAAATGTGAGGGCTGCTGAGATGATTAATGGGAGAGGAAAGAAGAAAACACTCATCTGGATTCATTCTTTATTTCAGAGAGCAAAGCTGTGAAATAAAGAAATGTGATGTCTGAAGAAATCCTCTCACAGTGAAGTAGGGTTAGGGTTAGGTAGTAGGTAGTGAAGTGTGATCATGTGACTTCAGCAGTAAATGGAGGAAACTCTGACAGGTTGGAAACACTTTTATGACTCCTGGCATTAACACCAGACAATTAATCACCATGGCAACCAGAGTCCAGACACAGCTGAGCGGTGTGAAGTCTGTTATTAGTTAAACGGTTGTAATGAGATTTAATGAGCTTAGATTGAGTTGGACCCTCATTGGCTGTTTGTGTTGGTCTCAGCTCCAATTAGAGAGCCTCGTTAAGTTTAATAACTTCACACCCTTAATGCTCCCTGATGTTTCCCATAATGCTCCCTGATGTTTCCCATAATGCAACCTGATGTTTCCCATAATGCTCCCTGATGTTTCCCATAATGCTCCCTGATGTTTCCCATAATGCAACCTGATGTTTCCCATAATGCACCCTGATGTTTCCCTGCTGTCTGCTGTCAGACCTCACACAGACCTGCTGATCTGGATCCACTCAGACCTGCTGATCTGGATCCACATAGACCTCAGACACACAACCAGGAACCAACCAAACATTTACCTGCTCATCTGTTACTGTGGCAAGACTCCATTTACAAATCTCACTATTTAAGAAACATGCATAGTGAGCTTCATTCATCTGGTTCGCTGCTGTTCTCTCAATCAGCTGATCCCTGCTGAGTCGATCAGCTGATCCCTGCTGAGTCGATCAGCTGATCCCTGCTGAGTCGATCAGCTGATCCCTGCTGAGTCGATCAGCTGATCCCTGCTGAGTCGATCAGCTGGGATCATTTCTGTAAAACTGAATATTTAATAAATGAAGAAACTCAACAAGCTGCAGAATGACTCAGAAGACCAAACACATTCATGAGTTCTGTTAGTTTCCTGCTTTCAGTTAAAATCAGTCAAAGTGTAAATAGTAAATAATTGAATGTTCAGCAGACTGTGAGGAACCAGCAGCTGATTTACAGTCGTAGGGTGAGTTGGAAACGTTCTCATGTAGCTTTAAACATGTTGAGACAGTTTTAAATCAGTCCGAGTCGCATGAATCAAACTTTAAATGTAAACATGTTTCCTTAAAGCAGAGCAGACCTTCACACAGCTGTCACATCATAAAACATCAGCACTGTCTCACTGTGATGTCTGACGGTCTTTGAAAGCAGCATTCTGCAGGATGGACGACGTTTAGAGAACAGGTAAACTAGAGGAGAACAGGTTGGTGTTAGCTAGTAGATGTTAGTTAGTAGATGTTAGTAGGTGTTAGTAGATGTTGGCCTCTAGGGGGCGCTGCTGCTGCTGGTCGCTGCTCAAAGTTTCTGTTATCTTGGTGAGATGTTCGTTCCAGAATAAACCAGCTGACTCTGAGATGTTTAGTGTTTTTCTCTTCTTTAGTTAATAGTAAAATAATAATGACCATATAAAGTATGAAGAGCGATAGTTTAACTACAACTTGTGTTTATTAGCTTCCAGTCGAACGTCACATGTTCCTTTTTAATTTGGCTTTCAATTGAATTTCATTTATTTATTAATCTGCCTTTTTATTTTCTATTTGATCTTCTTCTTCTTCTTCTTCTTCTTCTTCTATTCTAACTTTTTATATCTGTTTTACTTCTTTACTTTTACTCTTTTATTTCTAACATCTCTGGTTATAGATGATAACGTTTCCTGAGTTCCTTTCAATATTTAAAGATTTATTTTGTTTGTTCTGATTGTGTAAAACACGATGTATGAAAAGTGTTATATAAGTAAAGTTTGATTGATAAATGTGGTTTATTTCACTTTAAAAGGGTTAAAATATGAAAATAAATGTATAAATAACTTTCACACATTCTTTTGTTGTTTAAATGTCTTTTTATTTCACAGTTTGTTGTTTTTATTTTCAGTTCTGATGTAAAACATTGAAATGTGATGAATAAAGTCAGGGTTAGGGTTTCTGTTAGGAAACACTGATATGAGTTTAACAGCTGATCATCACATAAAACAATAAAAACAACTAAAGAAACATAAAGAAATAAAAGCTCTGAGCTGAGTGAAGAGTCGCAGCGCCTCCTGCTGGTCAGATACTAACATCACACTTTATTAATAACAGTTCATCTGAGACTCTGATCAGTCGGGAGGAAGTTTGATCTGCAGAGAAATTAAAACGACTTTATGTTCAGTATTTTCTTTTTTAAACGTCTTTTTATTGATAAATTAAATGTAACATTTAATCCATTTATACATTCAGGAAACATTTCATAACTAATTAAAACAGAAAAGTAGAAAACAAAGTTAAAAAAACCCCCAAAAAAGACAAAATAAAAACAGAAGAACTAAAAAGAGAAAAAGAAAAAACATAAAGAGACAAAACCAGGCTGAGGATCCACCAGCCTGTATGCCCCCCCCCACACACACACACCAGCCTTCACTATGTATGCCCCCCCCACACACACACATACACACACCAGCCTTTACCACTATCCCCAACACGACGTATGCCCCCCCCCCCCCCCCCCTCACTACGATTTCTGCTTCTTGTCGTCACTTAATAAGTCCTTTTAATGTTTTATATTTTGAGGAATACTTTTTAAAATGATGTTTCTGAACTTCATGAAGTGATTCCTTTGAGCTTGTATCTGACTGTCGGACCTGACTGAGCTTCAGAGTCCAGGCAGTGAAACCGGAAGATCGCTGCAAACATTTATTTACTTTATAAAGACAATAAATCTGATTCTGATTCATTCAATTCATTTTTATAGAAGTTCAGACAAAACGGAAACTCCTGATCAGGTGCAACATGTAATTGTGTCCCGCAGGGGGCGCTGCAGGTGAGCGGATGAGTTTCCTGTTTCCCGTGTGTCACACCTCTTAGTGTCCGTGCAGCAACAGTAAACATCACATGTGAGCGAGGCTGAACTCTTGAGATGTTTTCCTGTTTGAAACATAAAGTCGGGGAGGTTTTGTTACCGGGAGATGATTTCAGCTTCCAGCCGGAGGACACCATCTCTCTGACGGACACCGTGAAACCGGAGAAGGTGGTGTGTGGACCGGGACTGCGGCGGAGCGGAGACCGGCTGCTGGTGTCTAAGAGCGGCGTGCTGAGACACAAACAACCCAACATGTTCTGGATAGACTCCCAGCAGAAGAGGGTGAGATAATATATATACTCACACAATATAAGGTTTTTTGGAGGACTTAAAACCATCAGTTGTTATATAGATAATCTCACTAAGTTTTATTAATGTTGAGCTTCATTCATCTGGTTCGCTGCTGAGTCGATCAGCTGATCAGCAGGAATCATTTCTGTAAAACTGAATATTTAATAAATGAAGAAACTCAACAAGCTGCAGAATGACTCAGAAGACCAAACACATTCATGACTTCTGTTAGTTTCTGCTTTCAGTTAAAATCAGTCAAACTGTAAACGGCCTGATATATGAATGAGTTCAGCAGCGTTTAGACACCTGGAGCAATGCATGCTGGGATACTGAGTAGTCCAGGTGTTGGAGCAGTGCATGCTGGGATGCTGAGTGGTCCAGGTGTTGGAGCAGTGCATGCTGGGAGTGGTCCAGGTGTTGAAGCAGTGCATGCTGGGATGCTGAGTGGTCCAGGTGTTGGAGCAGTGCATGCTGGGATGCTGGGAGTGGTCCAGGTGTTGGAGCAGTGCATGCTGGGATGCTGGGAGTGGTCCAGGTGTTGGAGCAGTGCATGCTGGGTGCTGAGTGGTCCAGGTGTTGGAGCAGTGCATGCTGGGATGCTGAGTGGTCCAGGTGTTGGAGCAGTGCATGCTGGGAGTGGTCCAGCTGTTGAAGCAGTGCATGCTGGGATGCTGAGTGGTCCAGGTGTTGGAGCAGTGCATGCTGGGAGTGGTCCAGGTGTTGGAGCAGTGCATGCTGGGAGTCTGGGTGTTGGAGCAGTGCATGCTGGGAGTGGTCCAGGTGTTGGAGCAGTGCATGCTGGGAGTGGTCCAGGTGTTGAAGCAGTGCATGCTGGGATGTTGGGAGTGGTTCAGGTGTTGGAGCAGTGCATGCTGGGAGTGGTCCAGGTGTTGGAGAAGTGCATGCTGGGATGCTGAGTAGTCCAGGTGTTGGAGCAGTGCATGCTGGGAGTGGTCCAGGTGTTGGAGCAGTGCATGCTGGGAGTGGTCCAGGTGTTGGAGCAGTGCATGCTGGGAGTAGTCCAGGTGTTGGAGCAGTGCATGCTGGGAGTGGTCCAGGTGTTGGAGCAGTGCATGCTGGGAGTGGTCCAGGTGTTGCAGCAGTGCATGCTGGGATGCTGGGAGTGGTCCAGGTGTTGGAGCAGTGCATGCTGGGAGTGGTCCAGGTGTTGGAGCAGTGCATGCTGGGAGTGGTCCAGGTGTTGGAGCAGTGCATGCTGGGAGTCTGACTGTGTCTCTGTCCTCAGTACGTCCCGGCTAAGGGAGAGACGGTGATCGGCATCGTGACGGTGAAGTCGGGAGACGTGTTTAAAGTCGACTGTGGCGGCAGCGAGCAGGCGTCTCTGTCCTACCTCGCCTTCGAGGGGGCGACCAAGAGGAACAGACCCAACGTCCAGGTGGGTTACCTGACCCCCCCTTTGTGTGACCCCCCCTCTCTGTGTGACCCCCCCTCTCTGTGTGTGTTACCTGTGGCCCCCCCTCTCTCTGTGTGACCCCCCCCCCTCTCTCTGTGTATTACCTGTGACCCCCCCTCTCTCTGTGTGTTACTTATGACCCCCCCCCTCTCTCTCTGTGACCCCCCCCCTCTGTGTGCAGGTGGGGGATCTGGTGTTCTCTCAGTTCGTGATAGCCAATAAGGACATGGAGCCGGAGCTGGTGTGTGTGGACAGTTCGGGACGAGCCAATGGGATGGGAGTATTCGGAGGAGGCGGGCTTCTGTTCCGAGTGTCTCTGGGACTCGTCCGAAGGTACGAAGAGAGAAATGCATTCTGGGTATTTATCAGCTATCACAGGAAGTTCTGGTTCTACTCTTTACTCCAGTGAAAGTTCAGGCTCTGAAATGAACTGACCCCCCCCCGACCCCTCCGACCCCAAAAAAAGGGAGAATTATTTTTTTCTAAAAATTTTTTTTTTTTTTTTTTTAAGAAATCAGATTTCTGACATTCAGAAATGAAAAGAACCTAAAAATGTTTTCTTTCTTCAGTAAATACAAATACTTCATTACCTTTAACCTCTATTAACAGTGTTAGAGAATAACTGTAGTACTGTTAGAGGTAGTAGTACTTTACTGTAGTACAGTTAGAGGTAGTAGTACTTTACTGTAGTACTGTTAGAGGTACTAGTACTTTACTGTAGTACTGTTTGAGGTACTAGTACTTTACTGTAGTATAGTTAGAGGTACTAGTACTATACTGTAGTACTGTTAGAGGTACTAGTACTTTACTGTAGTACTGTTTGAGGTACTAGTACTTTACTGTAGTACAGTTAGAGGTACTAGTACTTTACTGTAGTACTGTTTGAGGTACTAGTACTTTACTGTAGTACAGTTAGAGGTACTAGTACTTTACTGTAGTACAGTTAGAGGTACTAGTACTTTACTGTAGTATAGTTAGAGGTACTAGTACTTTACTGTAGTACAGTTAGAGGTACTAGTACTTTACTGTAGTACAGTTAGAGGTAGTAGTACTTTACTGTAGTACAGTTAGAGGTAGTAGTACTTTACTGTAGTACTGTTAGAGGTACTAGTACTTTACTGTAGTACTGTTTGAGGTACTAGTACTTTACTGTAGTATAGTTAGAGGTACTAGTACTATACTGTAGTACTGTTAGAGGTACTAGTACTTTACTGTAGTACTGTTTGAGGTACTAGTACTTTACTGTAGTACAGTTAGAGGTACTAGTACTTTACTGTAGTACTGTTAGAGGTACTAGTATTATAGTAATATAACAAGCCTTTACCCCCCCCCCCCCCCCCCAGACTGCTGGCCCCCCAGAGCCCCCTGCGGGCCGAGCTGCAGCAGCTGTTCCCTCATGAGTTGGTGATCGGGATGAACGGCCGTCTGTGGGTGAAAGCGTCCAGCGTGCAGCAGACGCTCATCATCGCTAACCTGCTGGAGAGCTGCGAGAACATGACGAGCGAGCAGAGACGCACGCTGTTCAGGAAGGCAGCACAGGGGGCGCTGTAGACACACACACACACACACACACACACACACACACATAGACACACACACACACATACACAGAGACACACACACCTGTTTTTACTACCTGGTGGGGACCCTGACTGGGGTCTAAAGGGTCTACAGATGTAATTTTAGCTCCTAAATTCATCATAATTCTGTTTGAACAAAAAAATGACTTGAAATATCAAAAACTCTCATAAATCTGAAACCTGAATGTTGCCCCCCCCCCCCCTCGTTGGGACCTGTAATGCTAACGTCTATTAGCATACAGTTGACATCACTGTTAGCCACAGTACAATTCATATTCAGTATTTGGACAAATGTTGGATTGAAACCCAGGGAGCTAATCGCTAAGCTAATATGCTAATACGAAGCTAACATGCTAATATACACACTTACACACTGCAGTACCGTGTGTGACCTCTGGGGTTCACACACATACAGGAAAACCAACCTTGTGGGGACCGGGCCTATCAGGAGGCTGTTTGCTATTGATTCCAATGCTCGTTACCATGGAAACCAGGAGTTGGTCCCCACAGGGTTGGTAATATGTCAGGTTGCGGTCCCCACCAGGATAGAAAAACACGCACACAGACACACACACACAGACAGACACACACAGACACACCTGGACGTTTCCTGCAGATGCTCTTCAGAGTTTAAAGGAACATTCTGCTTATTTTTACACATTTTACCTTTTTATAGATTATTTTATAAAACAGAAAATAATCTATAAAAACAGTTTTTTAGTTTTAAAGGAATATTTTGCAGGTTTTTTGTACTTTTTTTTTACATCATGTAGAAAAGCAGTTTGTTGTCACTCAGTAATTTATTATTGATGCAAGAAACTGTAAAATAAAAAATGTTTATATTTGTACTAAAAGACAATAAGAATAAAACTCTGTTGCAGTTTATTTCAGTTCCTTTCTTTTTTAGACGGACTAATAAATGTGATATTAGACTCAGGTTAAATCTAATAAATGTGATATTAGACTCAGGTTAAATCTAATAAATGTGATATTAGACTCAGGTTAAATCTAATAAATGTGATATTAGACTCAGGTTAAATCTAATAAATGTGATATTAGACTCAGATTAAATCTCACAGAACAAACGTCACATTTTTTTCTCCATAAACATTTATTTTCAAATAGTTTTAAGAAAAAATAGATTTTTTTTACAACTTTTTTCTTTATATGACTTTTTATACAGTACTTTATGTGCATTTAGAAAAAAACTCACAAACTTCATTAATGAGGCGACAAACACAAAGGATGCTGGGAAAAAAGACCCGAACACAAGCAGCTCTAAAAACTAACACGACCAGCGAACCACCGGCTGGAGAACCAACCAATCAACCAACCAACCAATCAACCAATCAACCAATCAACCAATCAATCAACCAATCAACCAATCAATCAACCAATCAACCAATCAACCAACCAATCAATCAACCAACCAATCAACCAATCAACCAATCAATCAACCAACCAATCAACCAATGAACCAGTCAATCAATCAATCAACCAATCAACCAACCAATCAACCAATCAATCAACCAACCAATCAACCAATCAACCAATCAATCAACCAACCAATCAACCAATGAACCAGTCAATCAATCAATCAATCAATCAACCAACCAATCAACCAATCAATCAATCGACCAACCAATCAATCAATGAGGCTGGAAAAAGTGCTGAACGAGCAGAAACGGGAACAGACTCAGTTTGTGAAATCAAAGTGCAAAAAATAAAAAGAGACGAGTCAGCTGGTTTACATTCAGAGTCACACACACACACACACTCACTCAGTAACAGTCACACACACACACACACTCACTCACACACACTCACTCACACACACACACACACACACACACAGTCGGTGGCTGGCAGGAGAACATGCAGAGAACACTCAGAGAACACTCAGCAGAACTTTGGCAACACGTCAGGCTTGAAGGTTGAGTGGCGTCTGGAAAATACGGCAGACATCTTGTTGATGATGTCACAGTGCGGACTGAGGCGGCGGCGGCGGCCGTGGGGTCACATGACGTGCTCCTGGATGCCCGGAGTGAACTCCTTGGCATTGGGGTTCAGACTGCTGTTGATCTGCAAGAAGAAGAAGAAGAAGACGACTGAACAATGGCCTCTGGATGATGAATGGAAGTTTGTCGGTTGCTAGGTAACCACAGCAGCCAGCCGATTGGCCGGAGCGACCGACGGACTCACCACGACGTCGAAGTCGGCGTCGGCGTCGATTCCCAGCATGCCGAGCTGCTCCTGCAGAGACGGGAGATCTCTGGACGGGATGAACCACTCCCATTGCTCCTCCTCATCCAGCATCTCCTGGAAACAACGCTCAATGAACTCCTCCTCCCACAGCTCCTCCTCCACCTGCAACACACACACACACACATTACACACTATATACACACAGCTCCTCCTCCACCTGCAACACACACACACACACATTACACACTATATATACACACAGCTCCTCCTCCACCTGCAACACACACACACATAATATACATTAGGGCTCTGGAACCAGTCTTCTCAAGAGGGGTTGGACTCTCTTCCACTCTGGAGTTGCCACTGGTGAGAGGCGCTGGGCAGGGGTGGCAATACTTATTACCCCCCCGGCTTGGTGCCGGTATGTTGGAGTTCAATCCGGTACACAAGAGGGTAGCCTCCCTCCGCCTTCGGGTGCCTACGATCCAAACAGCAGTTCAGAGTATCCACCCTTCTTGGACTCCTTGGGGGGGGGGCTGGAGAGTCTCCCTCTGGGGATTCCCTCGTTCTGCTGGGGGACTTCAACGCTCACGTTGGTAGCGACAGTGAGACCTGGAGGGGTGTGATTGGGAGGAACGGCCCCCCCCGATCTGAACCTGAGTGGTGTTCTGTTATTGGACTTCTGTGCTCGTCACAGGTTGTCCATAACGAACACCATGTTCAAGCATAAGGGGGGGGGGGGGTCCATATGTGCACTTGCCACCAGGACACCCGAGGCTGCAGTTCCATGATTGACTTTGTAGTCGTGTGGTCGGACTTGCGGCCGCATGTCTTGGACACTCGGGTGAAGAGAGGGGCGGAGCTGTCAACTGATCACCACCTGGTGGTGAGTTGGCTCCGATGGTGGGGGAGGATGCCGGTCAGACCTGGCAGACCCAAACGTATTGTGAGGGTCTGCTGGGAACGTCTGGCAGAGTCTCCTGTCAGAGAGAGTTTCAACTCACACCTCCGGGAGAGCTTCGACCACGTACCGGGGGAGGCGGGGAACATTGAGTCCGAGTGGGCCATGTTCTGTGCCTCCATTGTTAAGGCGGCCGACCGGAGCTGTGGCCGCAAGGTGGTCGGTGCCTGTCGTGGCGGCAATCCCCGAACCCGCTGGTGGACACCGGCGGTGAGGGATGCCGTCAAGCTGAAGAAGGAGTCCTATAGGACCTTTTTGGCCTGTGGGACTCTGGAGGCAGCAGAAAGGTACCGGTAGACCAAGCGGAGTGCAGCTGCAGCGGTCGCTGAGGCAAAAACCCGGACATGGGAGGAGTTCGGCGAGGCCATGGAAAACGACTTCCGGGCGGCTTTGAAGAGATTCTGGACCACCATCTGGCATCTCAGGAGGGGGAAGCAGTGCACCATCAACACTGTGTACGGTGGGGACGGTGCGCTGCTGACCTCGACGGGACGTTGTGGATTGGTGGAAGGAATACTTCGAAGACCTCCTCAATCCCACCGACACGCCTTCCGATAAGAAAGCAGGGCCGGGGGACCCGGGTGTGGGCTCTCCTATCTCTGGGGCTGAGGTGGTTAAAAAGCTCCTCGGTGGCAGGGCCCCCGGGGTGGATGAGAGGGTGTGTTCCAACTACAGGGGAATCACACTCCTCAGCCTCCCTGGTAAGGTCTATTCGGGGGTGCTGGAGAGGAGGGTCTGTCGGATAGTCGAACCTCGGATTCAGGAGGAGCAGTGTGGTGTTCGTCCAGGCCGTGGAACAGTGGACCAGCTCTACACCCTCTGCAGGATCCTTGAGGGTGCATGGGGCCCAACCAGTCCACATGTGTTTTGTGGACTTGGAGAAGGCATTCGACCGTGTCCCTCGGGGAGTCCTGTGGGGGGTTCTCTGGGAGTACGGGGTACCGGACCCCCTGATACGGGCCGTCCGTTCCCTGTACGACCGGTGTCAGAGCTTGGTCCGCATTGCCGGTAATAAGTCGGACTTGTTTCCAGTGAGGGTTGGACTCCACCAGGGCTGCCCTTTGTCACCGATCCTGTTCATAATCTTTATGGACGGGATTTCTAGGTGCAGCCAGGGTGTGGAGGGGGTCCGGTTTGGTGACCTCAGGATTGGGTCACTGCTTTTTGCAGATGATGTGGTCCTGTTGGCTTCATCAGACCGTGACCTCCAACTCTCACTGGATCGGTTCACAGCCGAGTGTGAAGCGGCCGGGATGAGAATCAGCACCTCCAAATCCGAGTCCATGGTCCTCAACCGGAAAAGGGTGGAGTGCACTCTCCGGGTCGGGGATGAGATCCTGCCCCAAGTGGAGGAGTTCAAGTACCTCGGGGTCTTGTTCACGAGTGAGGGAAGGATGGAGCGTGAGATCGACAGTTTTGTATCAAGTTATATTCTCTAGTTTTCGTGAAGTTTAGTTATTGAGTTCTACCGGAGCTGTTCTGTTGGTTCAGGGTAGGATCTGTGTGTGCTGTGGATCTATTCCCGGCTCCTCCAGTCTAAATGTCCGTGTGTCCTCGGGCAAAATACTTAACCCCAAACTGCTCCCGTTGCCATGCCAACGGTGTGTGAATATGTATGAATGGTTAGTTTCCTCCTGATGAGCCGGTTGGTTCTGTGTGGAAGCTGCTATCAGTGTGTGAATGAAACACGGAGAGTAAAAGATCATAACAGCAGTAAACATTATATAAGTACAGTCTGTTTACACACACACACACACACACACACACACACACACAGTTATACACACACACACACAGTTATTACTGTCTCAGAGTCCTGTTTCATTCTCAGCTGTCTGTGTGTGTGTGTGTGTGTGTGTGTGTGTGTGTGTGTGTGTGTGTGTGTGTGTGTGTGTGTGTGTGTGTGTGTGTGTGTGTGTGTGTGTGAAGGTCACATGACTGTGATGCTTCACATGTCTGCAGAGTCACAGAGTTAAAGGTTCATTCTGCTGTTTTTACATGAGAGCAGAGCTCAGACTGAAGATAGCTGGACTCTGTCAACAGTATTATATGTTACATATATATGTTTTCCTCCTGTCCTCCTCCACCTGTCTGTCCTCCTCCACCTGTCTGTCCTCCTCCATCTGTCTCCTCCTCCACCTGCCTGTCCTCCTCCTGTCCTCCTCCTCCACCTGTCTGTCCTCCACCTGCCTCTCACCTCCACTCCTCCACCTGTCTGTCCTCCTCCTCCTGTCCTCCTCCTCCAACTGTCTGTCCTCCACCTGTCCCTCACCTGTCTGTTGAACTCCTCCTCGTTCTCCATCCACATGTACTCAGCGAACGGATTGTCTTCGTGCTCCAGACTCTGCAGGATCACCTGGTTGCTGATCGTCATGTTGTTCAGGTTCGGGTCTTTCATTTCCCTCCGAAGACACACAGACAGACGCTTCCTGGTCACCACCTGAGACACAGAGAGACAGACAGACAGTCACCACCTGAGACACAGACAGAGAGACAGAGAGACAAACAGTCACCACCTGAGACACAGAGACAGACAGAGAGACAGACAGTCACCACCTGAGACAGAGAGACAGGCAGTCACCACCTGAGACACAGAGAGACATGCACCGGGACAAAGACAGACAGACAGACATGCACCGGGACAAAGACAGACAGATAGACATGCACCGGGACAAAGACAGACAGACAGACATGCACCGGGACAAAGACAGACAGACAGACATGCACCTGGACAGAGACAGACAGTAAGTTAGGCCGCTGCTGGTGCGTTCACGGCCAATAAATATCAGTAAATATCAGAAACACACAAACATGAGGTTTTAAAAGCAAACAGTCAGCATCTAGCGGTGGAAGGTTTGCGGAGTGAGATACCTGACAAGCGACGAGCTGGACGGCAGCAGGAGACACGGTCAGCTTTACTAACCCTGACCCAGCTCGGTGTTTACTAACCCTGACCCAGCTCGGTGTTTACTAGCCCTGACCCAGCTCGATGTTCCCTAACCCAGCTCGGTGTTTACTAGCCCTGACCCAGCTCGGTGTTCCCTGACCCAGCTCGGTGTTTACTAACCCTGACCCAGCTCGCTGCTTCCTGTAATGGCTGCCTGTTTGTTTACATCACACGTCACTGCGTGCTCGCGTCTGACTGGATGAGCCGCAGCGATGCGTTCAAGTGCAATAACACCCGTGATAAGTGATGCGGCCGGAGCGTCGGAAAGTAGCAACTTCTACCAGGGTGGTCATGTTATAAATATTATGAGTGATGTAGTATGCAGTATTACAGTAATAGTACTGCAGTATTATAGTGGTGTAGTATGCAGTATTACAGTAAAAGTACTGCAGTATTATAGTGATGTAGTATGCAGTATTACAGTAAAAGTACTGCAGTATTAGATCATAGATATTAGGTCAGCATGTTACTGTTGTAGCTGCTGGAGGTGGAGCTAGTTTATACTACTTTATATACAGTTAGCTAGTTTATACTACTTTATATACAGTTAGCTAGTTTATACTACTTTATATACAGTTAGCTAGTTTACACTACTTTATATACAGTTAGCTAGTTTATACTACTTTATATACAGTTAGCTAGTTTACACTACTTTATATACAGTTAGCTAGTTTATACTACTTTATATACAGTTAGCTAGTTTACACTACTTTATATACAGTTAGCTAGTTTATACTACTTTATATACAGCTAGCTAGTTTACACTACTTTATATACAGTTAGCTAGTTTATACTACTTTATATACAGTTAGCTAGTTTACTACTTTATATACAGTTAGCTAGTTTATACTACTTTATATACAGTTAGCTAGTTTATACTACTTTATATACAGTTAGCTAGTTTACTACTTTATATACAGTTAGCTAGTTTATACTACTTTATATACAGTTAGCTAGTTTATACTACTTTATATACAGTTAGCTAGTTTATACTACTTTATATACAGTTAGCTCTGTACAGATTTAATAATATGAATATTATAATAACATTTATGTAGATTCCAGCTCACTAAAACACAAGGAGCTTCTGCACATTTCACATTAAATTAAAGAAACATCAAACACAGGACGACACCTGAATGCAGCACAGCAGGAGGACACAGTGAGGTCAGGAAGAAGAAACATCAGAGACACACTGGGCTGTAGGACGGGGGGGGGGGGGGGGGGGGGGGCATGTTCAAAATGCCATCTGTGCATACGAGTGTGTGTGTGTGCATTCCTGACATACATACACACACACACACTCACACACTCACTCACTGTGCGTGCCAACATGAGTTGTGCACATACACCACACAAACTAAAAAAGGAAAAGGTGAAAGAGCGATGTAAATAAAGGAGTGACAGATGTTTAGGTAACTTTAAACAGACAATATGTAAAAACAAAACACACAGAGAGTAAAGAAAAGGTTCAGAAAGGATCAGAAAGAAAAGTAAAGGAAGAATCTGTGAATACAATCAGAGAGGAGAGGAAGATGAGAGCGAGAGGTTATCATAGGAGGAAAAAGTGATCACACACTCTTGCAAAAGCATGGAATATTTTTAATGAAAAAGTTGTTCTGATGCAATATAACTTTAATATTATATTGCTCCTCCACGTCGAGAGGAGCCAGATGAGGTGGTTCGGGCATCTCCCGGACGCCTCCCTGGTGAGGTGTTCAGGGCACGTCCCACCGGTAGGAGACCTCGGGGAAGACCCAGGACATGCTGGAGAGACTATGTCTCTCGGCTGGCCTGGGAACGCCTCGGGGTCCCCCTGGAAGAGCTGGACGAAGTGGCTGGGGAGAGGGAAGTCTGGGCTTCCCTGCTTAGGCTGCTGCCCCCGCGACCCGACTCCGGATAAGCGGAAGAAGATGGATGGATGGATGGATTATATTGTTATAGTACATAGATGTGTTTTGATATTAAAGTGTATTAGCAACAAGAGCAGTTTGGGTTCATGGATGATGTTTAACCCTTCGTAGGTCTGCTCAGCCGTTTGTTAGAGGTCACTTTGTGTCATAATATCTGCTCCAAAACTTTTAGGTCAATGTTTAGCACATGTATGAGGAATGTAATGCACAGACAGACCATCAGGATGTGCTATGGTTGCTATAGATACAGGTTGTGTTATGGTTGCTATAGATACAGGTCGTGCTATGGTTGCTATAGATACAGGTTGTCTTATGGTTGCTACAGATACAGGTTGTGCTATGGTTGCTATAGATACAGGTTGTGCTATGGTTGCTATAGATACAGGTTGTGCTGTGGTTGCTATAGATACAGGTTGTGCTATGTCAAATAAAGTGTGCTGCTGATCTTCACTCTGAAGATCAGCATCTCACTGGTAACATTGTTTTATAATTTACATATTTAATTTCTGATTGGTTATTGATGATTATTTCTATGACCGCAGCAGCAGCAGGCGACCAACCTTGTTTCTGTACATAGTTTCATGTAAACTGTTTTACCTTTAATTAAGTTGTATCAGAGTTCTCTCTGAGAGAACATGTGAGCCTCATCTGGCTCTGTCTATCCTGTCCTTAAGAGGATAATGTGTGTCCACTGATGTTACTCCATCACTATTGCTGTGAAATGTAAAGTTATTAGAGGCGAGTGGGCGCTACAGAGGACCAACGAAATCTGATCCATGATCCATGACTGTTCTTTCTTTGGACTCGTATGATTGGCTGGTGATGCACTTTGTCTGGACTCAAACTGGAAGGACATTTGTTTTTATTTCTACTAATGTTGCTATGCTGGTGTATTTACCTGTCCAAAAAACTCAAAGTAGAAAAGTGCATTAAGACATAGAGACAGCAACAGGAACAAAGCTGTTCTTATGATGTTTGGGACTTTGAGTCTCCGTCCTTCGGCAGAGTCTGGAACTCACATGATAGAGGAGTCATCACTTGCAATGGAGCTGGTTGTCTGCTGTAACTGTCTGCTGTTCAGTGATTCTAATGAAATGCTGCGTATGTTTTATCAGCCAGTCCTGTTCTTCACTGCAGTCTGCTGTGGAAGCTGGCAGACAGCAGTGTGAAGCGGCTGGATCAGCTTGTAGAAAGAGCTTCAGGAGCAAAGGTAGAGAATAATCATCTCACTGTGAGACAGAGCGATCAGCTGCTTCGTACCTGCAGCCATCAGACTCTACAGTGATGACATCATTAGATTTCTGAATAGTCTTTCCTCTTCTTAATATAATTTTCATGATGTTTTTGCTTAGTTTGATCATTTTTAGGTTTTTGTTGTATATATTATTTTGAACTTTTAGGCTTTTATATTATTTGTTCTTATTTGTTTATGTATTTGTGTTAATGTATGAGCTATTGGATTCATGGATTGGATGAATAAAGTATATCTATCTGTATCTATCTATGTATTGGTCTCCAGTTTTGTCTTTAAATGCGTTTTATTCCTTTTCAAAATTACTATCATTATTATTGTTATTTTTTTTAATTTGGTCACTAAGTCTGTATGAAAGGTGCTACTGTATATAGATAAAATGTTATTGATTGATTGATGTCTATTAGATCAGTGTTACAGAGGTGTTCAGGAGATGTGGGATAAAAGACTTTTCAGAGTTTCATAATAATTTAATATAATGTAATATAATAATATAGTGTAATGGCCAACCGGAAGCAGCAGGTGGCGGTATTGCGCCTAAAAGCTGTTTGCAAACCGTCATTAAACAACAAAAGAAGAATAAAGCCTCTGATTGGCTGACACCAACCAACGCAAACCCCTCAGCCAATCAGAGGGCAGTCTGGCAGAGGAAGGCGGGTCAACACTGGATAGCTTTCGTTTGCGTTAGCTGCTGCGGCTAGCTGTTAGCATCCGCTCTAAAACAAACTCAGGTAAGAGATTTAGTTTAATTTACTTATAATAACAGTTCAGTAGTTTAATTTCACACATAATCCAGCAGTGAGCCGTTTTCCTGTTAGCAGCTGTTTACTAGCAATAGTGTCTAAAAGCCGGCGTTAGCATGTTAGCGCTGACGCTAACATGCTAACGTTAGCCTTTAGAACAGAAAGTTTAAAGTAGGAAAATAAATAAAAATAAAAACATTAAACAGTTGATTTTGAATGTGAGGGAATACTAGACTTCTCAGCTGAGCCTCAAACGTGTTTAAACGTGTTTTACAGATTATTAAAAGTTTAAATTTGACGTGTTAAAAACAAAACAAACTGATTTAAATGAACGTTTTTATTAATCTGACAGTTTGTTTGTAACGAGTCTGATTATTAACCGTTAAACAGACAGGAGGAGAAAATTAGATGTGAACAATAAAATCCTGGTTATCTCATTTACACATAAAGTAAAACATTTCCATTAATATATATTTAAACTATAAACAGGATTCCCACCGACATGAAGGTCCTGATAAACTTTTCCAGGTTTGGAGAAGTTTTGAATTAGAGATCTGATATCAAAGATAACAGATATATAACAGACATCAAAAACCAGATTAATGTAATATTAAAATACTAACCATCTACTTCTATTCTTATAGCTTTTTAATATCTTGTAACATGTGATCTGACTTATTATAAAAAGCTAATTTACTGAGATCAAAATGTCAAAACACCTAAAAGGCTCCAGAATACAGGGTTAGGGTTCGGCTTTGTTAATCTACTTTAATTAAATCATAGAAATGGGCTAAACTATTCTGGAAACGTTTTGAAAATTCAATGGTAAACCTGTGGGAACCTGATATTTTTAATATATTTTGGATTTTATGGCTTGTTTCTCTTAATGGTAAAAACAACAGAATGGTTTATTTGATAAAGAGAAGTGATGCATTCTTGCTTTCTGGTCATTAATAACACATATACTAGTGTCTAAACTGATTTTTTATCATTTCTATTAAAGTCTAAACAGTT